>NC_079901.1:25649614-25821810 GCF_024868665.1 Triplophysa rosa | reverse complement strand
TGTGTGTGGAGTGTTTTGTGTGTGGGTGTGTCTGTCTTCTGTGTTTTCAACCTTTTCTTGTTTTTGCAGGTACAACTTTGATTGTTTTGCTTGTAGTCAATGTGTCTCATGTGCAGCTGCTTTGTAACAATGAAAATTGTAAAAGCGCTATATAAATAAAGTTGAGTTGAGTTATTGCGTCTATGAAAAGTTTCCGACTGACAACCTGTCAGACAGAGCATCAGTACCCGGTTGACCCGGGACGGCGGTGGTACCGGGTCTTATGAAAATTAGGTACCGACATCTTTTTTATTTTTAGGTACCGACTTGGACCCGAAGTACCGGTACTTTTGACAACACTAGTGGCGAGGAACCCAAACTCCAATGATGACTAAATGGAGAAAAAAAAACCTCGGGAGAAACCAGGCTCAGCCGGGAGGGCCAGATCTCCTCTGACGTGTCATAACTGCACTCAGTGAACCCGACCAAAGCCACCGAGCAAACGTCAATGAAGAAAACGGAGAGCCCACGAGCCGCGACCCAGGAAGCCCCACCCGCCGAAACCGTGCAGGTCCAACCCGGTCCCATTCCGCGATCGACAACAGACAACAGAGGAACAACCAGGATAAAATAGTAATGGCATAATTAACTTTATTCCTCTGTTGTCCGACATCGACCACAAAACAAGACCGACCAGACCCACACAGTCCCAACAAATGAAACGCGCCAAACCACAACCAACAAGCCCCCCCACTCCCCACAAACACCCACCCAGCAACCTCCATTCAAAGTCACTGAGTGCAGCTATAACTTCAAACTGCTGTCATGTGATGTAAGTTTAGCATTAAATACCAAGTATTGTAAATTTAGCATTAATGTGACAAGTAGTCCGTCTTTGCTCTTGGTTGGGGATGGAATTGTTTGAGCTGGGCCGGTCAGATGGTCGCTTTTCTCTTGGATGGTGATGGAATTGCCTTGGATGGAGCTGGGATGGTCGCAGGAGGGTGGCACGGGATTTTCCGATGTAGCTGGCGTAATCTCTAGTTGGGATGGGCATATGACGTTCATCTGGGCCTGGCGGAATCTCTCCCTACTTCGGGATGGGCATCCTGAGGCGAGGGCAGAAAGAGAATAATTAGCGTAGCTGCTGTTCATTAACTATGTATTAAGTGAATGCTTGGCTGAAAAGATCTTTTCTTTAATCTAGATTTAAATAAGGAGAGTGTGTCAGACCCTCGAATAGTATCGGGAAGGCTATTCCAGAGTTTAGGTGCTACGTATGAGAAAGCTCCGCCCTCTTTGGTGGATTTAGTTATTTTAGGTGTTATCAAAAGTCTGGAGTTTTGAGATCTTAGAGCGTGATGGGTTGTAGTGTGGTAGAACTGCTCTGTTATGTAGGTAGGGGCTAAATCGTTTAAGGCTTTGTAAGTAATTAAAAGAACTTTAAAGTCAATACGATACTTAATGGGTAACCAGTGAAGGGTTGATAACATTGGGGTTATGTGATCGTATTTTCTGGACCTGGTTAGAACTCTGGCAGCTGCATTCTGAATTAACTGTAGTTTGTTTATTGATGATGCAGGACAACCACTAAGCAGTGCATTACAGTAGTCAAGTCTTGAGGTCACAAATGCATGAATAAGCTTCTCTGCATCAGCAACACATAAAATATTTCACAATTTGGCAACATTTCTAAGGTGGAAGAAGGCTGTTTTTGTGACATTTGAGATGTGATTTTTAAATGACAGGTTGCTTTCTAATACAACGCCTAGGTCTTTAACTGTATTTGTTGGAGTAACAGTGCAGCCTTCAACTTGCAGGTTACAATCCAAAATATTCTGCTCACGTGTCTTTGGTCCGATAAGTAATATTTCTGTTTTATTAGAATGTAAAAGAAGTAAATTACAAGTCATCCAATGTTTTATATCTTGGATGCACTCTGCCAATTTGGATAGATGGAAGGAATCATCTGGTCTTGATGAGATATATAGCTGAGTATCATCTGCATAACAGTGGAAGCTAATTCCATGTTTTCTAATAATGTTTCCAAGGGGCAGCATGTATATGGAGAATAGCAAGGGTCCTAAAACCAATCCCTGAGGTAATCCATAATTTACTTGCGTTAAATTTGATGATTCCCCATTTAAATGGACAAATTGATGTCTGTCTGATAAGTAAGATCTGAACCATTGTAGTGCCTGTCCCTGAATGCCGGTATAATTGTGTAAGCGATCTAGAAGTATTTTATGGTCTACAGCAGGGCTAGTCAACTGGCGGCCCGCGGGCCAAATGCGGCCCGCCAATCATCTTTACCTGGCCCGCCTTAACATTTCAAATAAGTGGAGAGACTTTAAGAACGGTGTGCTTTAAATGCACGTCCTCCTGAGACGCCACATCTTTAAAAGCCCAAAACGCTGCTACATTCAAAACGAAAGTAATTTCCGCGGCTCATAATGTTTTACGTCTTATAAAGCGATTTGATCGGTCAGTTCAAGAAACTTAATGTTATTTACAAGGTTATAATCAGCAATGCATTGCACAGCCACAGGCAATCGGTTTGCGCACGCGATAGGTCGTGTTCTAAAACGCGTTTTGTGCCCTTGAAAGTAGGCTAACTGTAGGAAGGGTACACCACGTGAATGGTTGTCTCAGAAAAGGGGAAAGCGATGTTGTTTTTATTACTGAATTCATTATGAATAATGGCTATATTTACGAAAAACCGCTGTTCATCTCCCCCAGAACTCGCACACTATACAAAGGCTCTGCCCTATAAGTGCGTGGGGCACATGAATGCGATCGGAATTCACCTGAAGATGTGATAATAGCGTTCAGTTTCTTGCACAGATCAATTGACTCGCTTTATAAGACGCTAATTTACTCAACTCAACTTTATTTATATAGCGCTTTTTACAATTTTTCATTGTTACAAAGCAGCTGTACATAAGACATTGACTATAAGCAAAACAATTAAAGTTGTACCTGCAAAAACAAGAAAAAGTTGAAAACACAGAAGACAGACATACCCACATACAAAACTCTCCACATACACAATATGCACACGTACTAACACACATAGACATAGACACACACACGGACGCGCACACACACACACGTACACAGACAAGTACGTGCACACGCACGCTCAGTGAGAGCACACATTTAAGATAAAGGAGAGAGAAGCACAGGTCAAATATAACAGACTATAAATTCCTATATGCAATATTAAGTAAAACTTTAAAAATTCTAAAGCAGCCCCCCCGACCAGGCAAAACAGCATGCAAACGGTGGCGAGGAACCCAAAACTCTCTAATCGAGAAAAAAACCCTCAGGAGAACCCAGGCCCAACCAGGGGATTCCAGTTCCCCTCTGGCAAAAGCTGCTGCCTCTGCACAAGCTCCAGAGAGCTTGCACAACAAGGCTAAATAAAATAAATAAACTTACTAATAAGGTAAATTATAGTTTAAGATTATCATTCATAATCTAATAGCATTTGAAATGTTGTGGTGAAGACGTGTCAGGTGACCGCGTCCTTCTTTATCCAGCTCTATCATCTCAGCTCTTGTCAGGTCTCCGCTTCCCATTCTCCGCTCTACCATCAGGTCAGGCCATGAACTGCATCCTGCTCGCTGTGGTAACCTTGGAACAATGAGACAAGACTGGCTGAGAGTAGAGTACTGTTCTGTACTCTTTGATGCAACAAGTACATCAGTTGTGTTTTTGGTTCCGGTTGATCTAACTAATGCAGCCTAAACCCTCTGAAGATTTATATTATGGAAGAGTAGTGTATGCAAGATTAAAAAGATGCGTCTTTAGTCTAGATTTAAACTGACAGAGTGTGTCTGCCTCCCGGACAGTGCAGGGAAGACTATTCCAAAGTTTAGGCGCTAGATAGGAAAAGGATCTACCACCTGCACTTGATTTTGAAATTCTAGGTATTACCAACTGACAGGACGCCTGAGAGCGTAATGCACGTGAAGGACTGTAATACAAAAGGAGTTCATTCAAGTACTGAGGAGCTAAACCATGTAGGGCTTTATAGGTCATAAGCAAGATTTTAAAGTTAATGCGATGCTTTATAGGTAACCAGTGCAAGGTAGACAGAACCGGGCTAATATGTTCATACTTTTTTGTACGTGTAAGAACTCGAGCTGCCGCATTTTGGACCAGTTGGAGTTTTTGTAATAAGCCTGCAGGGCAACCACCTAACCACCACGAAACTATCTTTAGTAGTCAAGGTAATTGTTCTACCCTGTCGGATAGCGAGTTAAACGGCTGATTTCTGTTGCGCAGTGTACATGTTATAAGATCGTGATCGGTGACATCGTCGCTTTGAGGTATAATATCTATATTGGTTAGATCGGCTCCGTGAGATATAATTAAGTCTAGTGTATGATTAAATCGATGAGTGGGTCCATTGATGTGTTGTGTTACTCCAAAAGAGTGTAATAGCTCTGTAAACGCCACTGCTAATGCATCGTTAGCACTATCTACGTGGATATTAAAGTCTCCGACAATTAGTACTTTATCAACGTTAACCAATAGGTCCGATAGGAAGTCCGCAAACTCTTTCAGGAAATCAGTGTAGGGACCAGGGGGTCTATACACTGTAGCCAACGTAAAAGAAAGCAATGGTTTTTTACTATCAATTGGAACAATTATGTTCAACGCAAGCACTTCAAATGATTTAAATTTATGCTCTGTTCTCGGAGTTACAGTAAGAAAGTCTCTAAAGATTGTTGCGACACCACCACCTTGACCAACCGGACGTGGCTCATGCATATAACAGTAGCTTGGTGGGGTACACTCATTTAGACCAAAATAATAATTTGGTTTAAGCCAGGTTTCGGTAAGGCAAAGTATATCAAAACTGTTGTCTGTGATCATTTCATTTACAATAACTGCCTTTGAATTTAGTGATCTAATACACTTTTACATTGTAATAATTTCACATTTAATCTCCAAATAATGTAGAAACAACCGATTTCTTTAACAACAACATTTTATGAATGAAAGCCAACATTCTGATATTAGTACTGCAACTGATGTCTCCATTAAATTGATTATTTTCCTCTTTATTTTAACATTAATTATAGCCGTTCAACATTGAAGTACAGTATAACTGAGAGGGCACATGTCTAACATGTCAAAAATTGTATTAAGTTCTCAAACACTTTACAGTCTTTAAAGGTGCGGTGAACTAGGACCACAATTTTAACCCGAGCTTTTGTTATATAAGAGGGAATCGTATTCAAGCGAACATCCTGTGTCAGAACTGAAAACGCCCTTGTTACTGAAATAACAACTGTTATTGACACGAGGCCCAGCGAATGGCAGGTCCTGGAATGCAATGCACCTATCTATGATAGGTTGAACACCGCCTCCACAGAAGAATATCAACGACTGCTTCTGTAGCCCCGCCCACTGGTTCGTGCATGATAGTACTGAACACAAGCTGCACGGAACCAGATCGAGCGAGTGTAAGCATCATGCCGTTAAAGATCGCAAAATATTGTGCAGTGCCTGGTTGTGGAAGAACACAGTCGCTGCATAACCTTCCTTCGGATTCCGACAGTAGGAATGCGTGCTTGAAGTTCATTTTTAAAGACGTTCCAGCTCACGTGGGGAAAACATTGAGCATTTGTTCGCTTCATTTCAACGTGGATTCCTTGAACAAGTCTTTGCGGAGAGACTAAAATGAAAAAGCATTGCTGTGCCGTCAATGTTGGATCCGATAGGGATGGCGCAGCAATCTTATGCGAGTAAAACATTTGTACTATGCGTCACTATTGCTTTGTTTGAGATTGCTTGATATGCACTGATAGTATTACGTGGGGACCTCTAGTCATTTGTAATAATTGTAATCGGCATCTCTGTGATTTGGCGGGCTCATATATCATTTTTCAAGGTTTTATCCACCGTTTGCAAATAATGGAGGCTGTTTTGAAGTGTTTTGATATTATTTCTGGTGCTGGATCATTTTGGCTGGGAGTCTACCGTTTGTTTATTTATCATAAAAACTATAACATTTGAGACCCGCGATCGCGGTGATCTTTTGTCCGGTTCGCGGGTCTTAAATGCTGACACGTACGGTCATATGTCACTAAATACCATACAACTATAGGCTATACAAACTATACGCAAAGCCTTGCCATCACATCCGGGAAATAAGTCGTAAATTTAAGTAAAATCACGTTACATAACGTTACGTGTCTAACCAAATTCACAGAAGGCTCCAACTAAGTCAACTACGCAAGCTGCTATCCAATCATAGCAGTGGGCGTTTACTTCCAAGTCTTCTATGCGGCCCGCCCTTAAAAACCGAGCGTTACTCCAGCCAGCCTCAAAACCAGAGTAGAAAATAGTCTATTACTTATAGGGCTGTCACGATTATTAAATAATCGTCTCATCGCGATTGTTTGACCTCATCGCGATGATTTCGGATCATCGCAATTATCGCACATCTCTATAGAAGACACTAGGGGGAGCTGTAGTGCATCTGCATATTGCATATTTTAGTGTATATATTGTTACTAAAGCATGGTAATACTTGTAAAATGTACCACCACAACACAATCACTTAAAAAAAAAAAAAAAAAACATACAAATTACCTGCAGTACAATTTAATATTATTTAAGCAAATCTCAGTGTGAAAACCAGTCTACCAAAATTTCATTAACACACAAGTAAAATTTTACTGTAGTCTTGCAAGTGAGAAAAAAACAGACTAGAAGCTTTTCTATGACTGATAGTATTTTAATGGTCTACACTGCGGTTCCAAATTATTATGCAAATGATATCTTTCTCTGGTTTTCCTAATTTGTCGATGCAAATGACAGTCAGTATAATTTTCAAGTAATCAACAGTTAGGGTACATTTGGAATTTTATTGAACAAACCTCCCACTGACAACAGTATTTATTTAAAAAATGAAAAACTCAAAATGCACTGTTCCAAATTATTATGCACAACAGAGTTTGAAAACATTTCATAGGTTGTAAAAAACTGAAAATGGTCATTTGTTGAATTTGCAGCATTAGGAGGTCATATTTACTGAAATCAAAAGCTATTTCAATCAAAAACATCCTAACAGGGCAAGTTACATGTTAACATAGGACCCCTTCTTTGATATCACCTTCACAATTCTTGCATCCATTGAACTTGTGAGTTTTTGGATAGTTTCTGATTGAATTTCTTTGCAGGATGTCAGAATAGCCTCCCAGAGCTGCTGTTTTGATGCTAACTGCCTCCCACCATCATAGATCTTTCGCTTGAGGATGCTCCAAAGGTTCTCAATAGGGTTGAGGTCAGGGGAGGATGGTGGCCACACCATGAGTTTCTCTCCTTTTATGCCCATAGCAGCCAATGACACAGAGGTATTCTTTGCAGCATGAGATGGTGCATTGTCATGCATGAAGATGATTTTGCTACGGAAGGCATGGTTCTTCTTTTTGTACCATGGAAGAAAGTGCTCAGTCAGAAACTCTACATACCTTGCAGAGTTCATTTTCACACCTTCAGGGACCCTAAAGGGGCCCACCAGCTGTCTCCCCATGATTCCAGCCCAAAACATGACTCCGCCACCTCCTTGCTGACGTCACAGTTAGTTGGGACATGGTGGCCATCCACCAACCACCACTACTCCATCCATCTGGACCATCCAGGGTTGCACGGCACTCATCAGTAAACAAGACTGTTTGAAAATTAGTCTTCATGTATGTGTGGGCCCACTGCAACCGTTTCTGCTTGTGAGCATTGGTTAGGGGTGGCCGAATAGTAGGTTTATGCACAACTGCAAGCATCTGGAGGATCCTACACCTTGAGGTTTTCGGGACTCCCGAGGCACCAGCAGCTTCAAATACCTGTTTGCTGCTTTGCAATGGCATTTTTGCAGCTGCTCTCTTAATCCTTTATCTGCACGAACCCTTCTGTGCTCTGAATCAGCCACAAATCTCTTCACAGTACGATGATCTCGCTTAAGTTTTCGTGAAATATCTAATGTTTTCATACCTTGTCCAAGACATTGCACTATTTGACGCTTTTCGGCAGCAGACAGATCCTTTTTCTTTCCCATATTGCTTGAAACCTGTGGCCTGCTTAATAATGTGGAACGTCCTTCTTAAGTAGTTTTCCTTTAATTGGGCTCACCTGGCAAACTACTTATCACAGGTGTCTGAGATTGATTTCAGTGATCCAAAGAGCACTGAGACACAATACCATCCATAAGTTTAATTGAACAATATAAAATTAAATGTTTACGACACTTAAATCCAATTTGCATAATAATTTGGAACGCAGTGTAGAAGCTTTTCAATGACTGATAGTATTTTAATGGTGGCTTCAATTCACACCTGATCAATTTACTTCATTTACAAGTATTTGGTGGTTGTATTATTGACAGGTAAAAGCCTAAACCTTAAATATATGATGACCCAATTTTTTCTGATGTATTTCCAAGAAAAAAAACAGTCTTGTATTCAGAACAATATGGTTGTTTCAATCGCTGAATCAAAAATGAATGAGAATTAAATGTCAAAGCCCTAAAACAGACAATTAATCGCAATGATTTATTAGACAATTAATCGTCAATCAAATTTCATAATCGTGACAGCCCTAATTACTTATTGATTTTGATGTTTTCGAATGTAAAAACCACGTGAAGGTCATAAGTAGACATCAGACAATAGTATAAAACAATAAAAACAGCCAGTTCACTGCACCTTTAATAATGCTAATTTCTAAATTAAATACAGAATTAAAGCTACAAAACGCATTGATTTCCTCTTTTCTTTTGTTCTTTGATGAACATTAATGACAGGAGTCATAGCAGCAGGTTTAAGAATGCCATCCCTTGCGCAGATCTGATGCCCTTTCCCATTTTCACAGCTCTTTGCATTCATTTAGGATTTTATTTAACACGTTGAAATCTGTATATACGAAAATGCTAGACAAAACTGGCTTTCTGGCATAATCTTGTATGTTTTTGTTCATTCAAGCACGAAAGAGAACTTAATACTGATGCGCTGTTTGACAGAGATTCACTGATGCAGCCTTTACCCCGTGGAGGGGGCAGTCGTGGCTTAGAGACTCGGACTTGTAACCCAAGCGTTGCCGGTTCGAGCCTCAGTACCAGCAGGGATTGTAGGTGGGGGGAGTGAATGATCAGCGCTCTCCTCCACCTTCAATACCATGGCTGAGGTGAGACCATTGAGCAAGGCACCGTTCCCCCAACTGCTCCCCGGGCGCCGCAGCAATGGCTGCTCACTGCTCTGGGTGTGTGTGTGTTACTCACTGCTGTGTGTGTGCACTTTGATGGGTTTAACAGAAATTCCGAGTATGGAACACCAGACAGTACCGCTGTTGCCGCATCCCACAGCTAGAAGCTGTCTATCTGTACTGAACGCGTCAAAGCATTTCAAACTGCCCTTTGTTCTATTTTTAAGTGTCCTAATATTGTATTTGAGTCCCCAACAACAGGTTTAAATGCATCCAAGGTCAAATAACGCTGTCGTTTTCTCAAAATATGCATTTAATATCACCCCATTTCTCAAAGATCTCTAAACAGTTCCCTCCAAGCAGTTCGAAGATTCAGTTTCTCTAAACCCCTCCCTTCCACAAGCCCACTGTGCTCCGATTGGTTGGCTACCCCGTCTGTTGTGATTTGTCTTTCCGCATAGACGCACAACTACATTTCAGGGGCCCATTTCAGAAAGGAGGTTTAGTGAAAACTCTTGAGTATATTAACCCTGAAATGAGGGAAACTCTGGGTTTTCCGTTTCAGAATGTGAGGTATGTCAAACCCGAGAAAGCGGGGTAACTCGAGCCTGTTTCTAAAGGAGAGGTCACTTATACTCAGAGTCAGTAACCATAGTAACTTACTCTGTGAACCTAACCTGGTCAGGAGCAGGTTTTCTTTGGTAAACCCAGAGTTTCTTTCCATCTCCTCCCCCTTTTAAAGAGCAAGTGGTGTAACTCATTCATTAATACAGTCATTCATGGCACACATTTTGATCACACAGAGACCATCTCAGTGACTTATGTCATATGTGCTTTTATAGAAGATTCATGAAGAGGCTGCATTCATTCATTGGGATGTACTTTGATTTCAGGAGAGCAATTTAGGACCCGAGTGGAATTTTGTCATTTCCCTGTGCATTTTTATTGAAACTGTACTGTTTTTTCTTTACAGTGAATTAGATATATCAAAGTATATCTCATCCACCATCCTTACATCAATAACATCAGCCACCGTACATGTATTACATCAGAGCATAATTTTCTATGGACGATGAGAAATGACTTAAAGCGACAACGAGCAACTTCTGCTCACTGTTGCCCCAAGTGGATGATAAACGGAAATGTCTGTTTACAGTGTCGTGAAAACTGTTGCAAAGATTTCCAGCTGGCAGCTCAATACACGTGAGTTTGTTTACAAAGCCGGCGGACCCAGATACACCATGAAAACTGCGCATAGCATAGAGCTGTAATCGGGCCTTAAAAGTTAGGCCCGACAGTGCCCGAGCCCGACAGAATTCGGCCCGAGCCCGACAAGTACATTTTGATTGACAGCTTTTTAAAAGCCCGAACCCGTTTACAGCCCGACATTGGGCTATTCAAATGTGCGCACGCACACAGCTTTTTGTCAAGAATGAGTCATTTATACATGTTTTAACATAATTTATTAATGACTAACGTAGGCTATAGGCCACTTGGATGTTGGAACAAAGAAATAAGTCCTCTGTAACATCTCACATATCCCACTGGCTCATTATTCTCATTATGCAGATGGTCAAAACTTTTCCACACCTCAGACTTTGCTTTAGTTGCTGGTGCAACCAAAACGCAATCGCCAGAGGCAAGCCTCCGTTTCACTTCCTCAGCCAACCCGTTCTCACTCCCGACTCGTCACATATTTACGCTCGGTCAGCGCACCACGGCGTCACATTTGGACACGCAGAGTACCCCTTTGGCCAGACCGAGATGTGTGCAATTCTTAGCATTTCATAATTATTTATGGTTTTAATATTTTGTAGCACCTAACCCCAACCTCACCCTAACCCTAACCACTTCTCAGCCATATAAAACACAACACGCGAATAAAAGTACAGTCACAGGTATTTATTACACAAACTGACCAAAAGCATTACAAAATAAAACAAACAACTCGTTTCGCATACCTTTTTGCACCAAAGCCTCACGATAACATTACAATGGAGATGCCGTGCGTGTCCGTGAATACATGAACTCGGCTGAGGCTCCCATTCAAAAGATAAACCGGAACAGCTAGATGCAGTCGGTTGCGGGAGCCAATACCGTTTCACGTTCAAAGCCAACGAAATGACGCGATCGGACACGAGACACGGGAAAGCCAATGGCATCGAAGCTGACGTAACTTCCTCTGGCGGCAAATTTTGAACGTCGTTCTTCACTGGATTTGAGATTTACGGCGGACGGTGATCGCTTTCGCATTTGTTCCTCATACAAATCGATCGTTTCGCATTGGTACCCTTGAAATATCTGTATTTTTGAACGACATTGTGACTGCTTGTATTATGTGTTTTATATTACGATAAATAAACTGTTTTAAACATTCAATAAACATTACTTGCTCAAACTGTCTGAATAGTGTCATGTAAATGCAATTATCCTGGCCATTAAACTTAAATTAAACCCCGAAACATCATCATTGCAAATTATATCTAATATACATTTTCATAATGACGGTGAAATTCGCGTGCCCTTCACGTCGAAAAACGACGACAAAGGAGTACCCTGCGCGTTCAAAAGTGACACCGAAGGGCGCTGACCGAGCATAAATATGTGACGAGTCGGGAGTGAGAATGTGTTGCAACCCTCAGCATCCATTTTTGCATCTTTGTCGCGCTAATCGGAACGCATCACATGACCGCGCAAGCCCGGCCCGAGCCCGTGTAAAATGATAGAAATTAAGCCCTAACCCGTCGGGTTCGGGCAAAGATCTTCAGCTCTAGCATAGCATGTATGTGTATATATATATATATATATATATATATATATATAAGACAACATTAGCCTACTAAACGACTGAACTGTTCAACATTTACGTGGTTTACTGGTCTGAACTAAAGAATCTGCTACTTTTTACCACAACACGTTTTTTAGTCTTTATTTACAAGCACTACACACATTCATGACGAGACACGACAACACGCTAGCTATCGACACCGGCAACCATATATTACCTTTCAGCTACCTTGCGGTTATAAAGTGTGAACTGGTGGTGCGCCAATGACACAGACTAATAACAAATACATTCAGAAGTAAAAATTGTACAAATAACACTTACAAATCCAGGAGCAGGACCGCTAGGTCTCCATCCATCTTGCTGCTCGTGCCACTGAGTGTAAACCTGTCCGATATTGATTCGTGACCGGCCTCGTGTCCGATCACTCTCTCGCTTTCTTTTCTTTGCTTCCTTCGACAAAACCCTCTTTGGTTTTTTGGCTGGCTCTGCCATCGTGATGTTTTGATTCGTTTCGTCTTACTGTTAGTTCTGCTGTTGGCTAACTTCTCCCAGGCTACGAGTAAAACGTGATGTATGCCGTAAAGCAGGGGATAGGCAGGGCTTGTACCGGCCCGAACACCAAAGTTACAAGTGCAATTTCAGCCGATAGGAGGCTGCTTAGGTAGTAACGGTTTAAAAGTTAAAAGTTGACCTACTAAAATAATTTTAGAGACATTATTTTAAGGTCAAAAAGTTGCTCGTTGTCGCTTTAATAAAGTGTATAAATAAAGTGCATAAATAAAGAAATGAATAAATACAGACATACATGCAGAAATGAAGCGATAAAGGTAATAAACAATTTGACGTGCAGCCATTCCAACTCAGAGCAGGGTTCGAACCGGCGATCAGTCTAATCTTGCACAAGAGTCTTGACGCCCTACAGTCCTATACACCATGACGTCTCATTTGCGTAACTAGAGCACTCATGGTGAGTAAGAACATACAATTTTTTTATTATTTCTGTCTTATTTCTGTTGTTTCATTCATTTAATGATTAATTTGTTTGTTTATTGGTACATTTATTAATTTAAACTTAAGTCATTTTCAGGACATTAGTAAATCCACTGTATACACAGCGGAAAGTGTGCCTCACTCTCAAGTGCTTTCTGCCGTCATGTTGCTTTTTTGGTGCCGTTGCCATGGTGAATCGTAATATCGGCGCTCCGTTGACGATGGCTTTTTATAGTTGTGGTGCACGCGCTTAACCCAGGGTAAGCCTGTAAATTGAACTAACTCAAATCAGCTGTTCTGAAACCAAAAACTCAAAGTTTCTCATTTCTAAGTAAACCAACTCGGAGTTTAAGGTTTAACCTAGAGTTGGTTGAACCTCCTTATTGAAACGGGCCCCAGCTCTTGGAGACTTATTAGTAACTTACACAAAGATTATTAGTACACAGAGATATTAAGGTTACAAAATGGCATCGATTTGTGTTATAAGGATAATGACACTTATGGAAGCGAAAGGGCCCACAGCTAAACAGTAAACACAGTGCAGTAAAGCCACGTTAATGCTTTAGCCGCAATGCTAACGTAACTGACTTGCGAAACATTACAGCATATCAACGAAATCTAATATATATTGATAAAACGACAGACACTCTACATTAAACAACCCTTTTTTAGACAATAGTGGGCTCACACCTGATTATCAGAACTATTTCAGTAGGACAGTAGTAGCTGCTGTTAGTGTAACGTTTCACCACATCACAAAATGAGCGATTTTCAACAATCAATAGAAGATAAAACTTACACTTCTTATTAATCACACTTACAGGTTGTGATTCAGAGATGTTTATTGGTCCAAATAAAGTCATGCTGACCCATCTTTCATGGAGAAGCATTTAGCAAATCCCACACTGAACTCGCCAAGGTTGGATAAAAAGTTGTCAGTAAAATGACATGATTATACTGCTGTGCAATTGTGGGGAAATATTTTTATCCTCTGGTTCTTTACATCATCATCCTTTAGATTTGGTAGTGTAGTGGCGAAAAGTCGATCAGCCAATGTAGAAAGAATTCAAGAAGACCAGAGAGCCAGGTTTCAAGAGTTTTCAATCTTTATTTGCTCGAGCAATCAAAGAGAGACGTACAGAGTTCATCTGATGATGTCCAACGAATACATGTCTGACTCCATCTTTTATACATTGTTCTCAAGTTGTTATCACAGTTCAAACCAATCATGTTTTACCTGACGTCATCTTCTACCAACCAGGTGTTACATGACATCACTTATTTTTATTAGTCCATCCCCTTGTGACTCGCTACAGTTACATTTCACGTTACAGTTATATTTCCGGCCTACCATATTAGGATTTAATCGTAGGGAGCGCCTTTCAATCAACACGTGCGTATTTCATGTGCTCTTTATCTTGACACCTTTCCAGGGGCTTTCGGACGATACATCATTTAACATTGGTTTTATTAAAAATAAAAATGAACTCATTGTTTAGCGTGATAATGAGCACCCCAGCGTCCTTGGCTGTATGCGATAAGTTAAACTTCTCTACAAAAAGTGTGTGGTTTTATTAAAAATGAGCTCATTGTTTAGCGTAAGAATAAACAACCCAGCGTTCTTAATTAAACTTCTCTACAAAAGTGTGTGTGGTGTACGTGCAGTTCCTGTCTTGGTGTGAGAAGATATTTGGTGTGTACGCAGGTGTTCAAGTGCTCAAACTCATACATGAGGCCCATAGCCCTTATTAAGATCAGAGAAGTACATGAACTCTATAACTTCCTTTAAATGTATTCTTTTATATAAGAAAACTCAGTAATATATTTAGAATATAAGAAAAGTCAAGAATATGTCTAGAAAAACCAACATAGTAGTAAAAACAACTACATGCTTGATTGTGCAACACAGAACACAGCGTCTCCGCTACAGGATCTATCAGAAGTGTTAGCGGGCAGGTCAGTGTTTGTGTTTCGTGGGCAGGTGGGGATTTTGCAGATGTGTTCATTCATTAATACGTGTAAAGACTCAAAACTGAAACTATTTGTTTGGGCGGTTCGGAGTCGACTCCTTATTTTGGGAGACATATCTTTATTTATCAAGCACTTTTTTATTAATAACTTTGCAGATCTTTAATATTGAAGGGAAGCTACATTACACACTGAAAGACAATTTTAGGACATCCAGGTAAAGTGCTCTTTAAATGGTTTAAAGGCCTTTACATGAATAAGAGCGTGATTATATAATGTAACGCTAGACTAATTTGACCAAATAAACAGATGCTGCATAATTGCGTTAATTTTTTTTTTTAATTAATCACATGCGTTAACATCGACAGCCCTAGGTTATATATATATATATATATTTCTTCTCAATTGACTGTATTTATGTGACCTTAAAGGAATCCACAAGTAATCAGATCACATTACTTCTATATGTTGGTGCAATAAGTTCTTTGTAACTGTAACGGAATACATTTAAAAAGTAACCCTCCCAGGTCTGCCAGTAACCGAGTTTGACACCCCTGTTCTACACTCATATGACCTTCTTTCTTTTTGTCTTTTATGAGAAATATAAGTGAAGATGCTCTATGACTGTCAGTCATTTATATTCTGCTGAGCATCAGTTTCTTTATTCCACAAAAGACATGAAAAGTCATGATGACTGATGATGATGTCATCTAACATGTTTCATCTGCTTGTAGATTGATGAGCTGCCAGAGGGCGCTGTGAAGCCTCCTGCTAATAAATACCCCATCTTCTTCTTTGGTACTCATGAAACGTAAGTCAGTTGTGTGTCAAGTGTTTGTTATGTGCATGATCTGATAATTACACAGCGTGACCAGTGATCGGACCGAGTGAGCGTGACCAGTGATCGGACCGAGTGAGCGTGACCAGTGAGCGGACCGAGTGAGCGTGACCAGTGATCGGACCGAGTGAGCGTGACCAGTGATCGGACCGAGTGAGCGTGACCAGTGAGCGTGACCAGTGATCGGACCGAGTGAGCGTGACCAGTGAGCGGACCGAGTGAGCGTGACCAGTGATCGGACCGAGTGAGCGTGACCAGTGATCGGACCGAGTGAGCGTGACCAGTGAGCGTGACCAGTGATCGGACCGAGTGAGCGTGACCAGTGAGCGGACCGAGTGAGCGTGACCGAGTGATCGGGCCGAGTGAGCGTGACCGAGTGAGCGTGACCGAGTGAGCGTGACCACCCTGATAGCACACATACATCTGGTTTACGTCTATTTGATGTCTGCATTTACATCTGCAAGACATCTACAATACATCGTTTGCTCATCTGCAATACGTCTCGGAGATGTCTGCTGTCAGACGTCATATAGACATCTAGAAGATGTCTGTAAGATGTTTATGATTTAGAATGGATGTACAACAGCTCTTTCTAAGATGTTTAGCAGATGTTTTTAAGCAGCAGATCTCCAGATCTTTAGCAGATGTATTACAGACGTTCAGACGTCTCCGAGACGTATTGCAGATGAGCAAACTATGTATTGCAGATGTCTTGCAGATGTAAATGCAGACATCAAATAGACGTAAACCAGATGGATTGTGCTATCTGGGCAGTGATCGGACCGAGTGAGCGTGACCGAGTGAGCGTGACCGAGTGAGCGTGACCGAGTGAGCGGACCGAGTGAGCGTGACCGAGTGAGCGGACCGAGTGAGCGTGACCAGTGATCGGACCGAGTGATGCCCTGTTCACACGAACACAGGTCATTTCAAAACCAAGGCTTTTTCTATCATGTTTGGCCGTTTGTCCACACGCAAACAAAGTACCCGGTCACTAAAACTTTTGAAAACTCGTGCCAGGGTGAAGATTTTTAGAAACTGTGGTTTCAGTGTTGTCGTGAAGACGGCGAAACCGGAGTTTTGGTGTATGACGTTGCAATGCACGCCACTATCTCCTTTGTTTGACATCGGATTCCAGGCTTCTGATTGGCCAACACGGCTTTATGGTTAGGGTTATATCTCCACCTGTTGGTTTGGCATGCTGTTGACAGCGCTTCATAACTTCATAACAGTTTTTGCGTGGACCTGCTTTTTTTCAGACGAAGAAGGAAAAACTACTATAAAAAATATTAAACGATGATCTTCTTCTAGTGCCTTCCTGGGTCCTAAAGACCTGCTTCCTTACAAGGAATATAAAGAGAAGTTTGGAAAGTCAAACAAGAGGAAAGGCTTTAATGAAGGTCTGTGGGAAATTGAAAACAATCCTGGTGTCAAATTTACTGGTTACCAGGTAAGTTATAGTCATTTTCAGACAAAGAATGATTGTGCATATACAGTATATGAGGTCATTCCAAAGCTGTTTGTGTGTTTAGGTCATACAGCAGCAGAGCTCCTCTGAGACAGAAGGGGAGGGGGGCAATGCTGCTGATGCAAGCAGTGAGGGAGATTCTGTTGGTGAGGAAGATGAAGGAAAGATGAAGAGTGACAAGGTGGGGTCAAAGCGGAAAAAAAGTGCAGCCTCCAAGGTACCTGAACCTTGTAGTTCTTTTTATTCGCTTGTTTGTTTTTCTCTGTGGCTTTATCAAGTGTGTCATATCCTTTCATGCCGTTGTCTGTTCAGAGACAGTAAAATGAGTTTTACTCCGTTTGATAAGTGAAATGTTATTGACGGTGGCTACTAGCACTGTCACCTCGCTGCGAGGAGAGCCCCTTCAGTGTTAGGGTTTCCATATTGTCCTTGTTGGTGTGGCTTTCCTCCAGGTCCACAGGTCAGCCTGATTGGATACTCTTAATGTCCTGTATCAGAATCAGAATACACTTTATTCGCCAAGTGTGGACGCACACACAAGGAATTTGTTCTGCTTACAGGAGCTCAAGCTTAAGCTGGTCATGTGCTGTTCCTGAGATGGTCATGTGCAGGTTTAAGCTGGTCCTGAGCTGGTTTAGGACCAGCTTAAACCAGCTACCATGCTTCAAAACCTTACCTAACCAGCATATGCAGTTTTTTTCAACAGGGTGCAGGTACTATATATTACAATTGGGTACTTTACATTTTTATAACCATACAAATTACATGCATTTACATGAAGTATAAGATATTGCACCGTATCATCTGCCTGATGGCAGGAGTGCAAACAGTGAATGTGTCCATTAAGATGCTGGGATGGGCTCCGGCCCTCCCTGTGATCCTACATAGGATAAGCTGTAAAGAAAATAGATGGATATGATCATTTGTTGTGTAAATCAGATTTCGCTGGTCAGCAGGAGCAGACGTACAGTGGATTGCAGAGTCCCAGAATAATGAGCTGGTGGTATTAAAAAGTTAGTTAAAAAAAGCCTCAGTAATGATGTGCAACATTTTCTTCACCGCCTGTTCCACACACAGCCCGTAGCTGAGATTAGAGTTTCATTAGGTAAATGAATAATGTGCACATCTCTGATCATGTTACTCTGAAGTAAGACTGAATCAGTGTTAAAAATAAATGTTCTTATGACAGCAGTGAGGAAGAAGTCATTGCACATGGACGTTTTATATTATAGAAAAGGGATTTGAACTGCTTACAACGCACTTGCGAGTCCTTGCTTAGCAACAGCTGTTGCCTAGCGACTGAGTCCCACATCTTCATGTATGCACTGAAGGTTGCTGTGCTACTTGAACACGTTTAGTGTGAAATGTGAGACATGCAACATTAAACATTGTTAAATGAGAACGGAGCGGTTTGTAAAGCAGATTACAGCGTTTGACATGTTTACAATTTCACCGATAACAAATCTGAAATGAGTAGCACTGACAGTCGGGGCATCCTGTAGTGTTTTCAAGCATATTTTTTGTGTTCAACTCTCTTAGATGTCGTCTAAGCTGTCCAGGAAATGTTCGGGAGATGAAGATCTGGAGAAGGACGGAAAAGATCCTGAAGAGAAGAGCGGTTCAGAGTCTGGTGATCGTGACAACAACATCCAGAACTCTTCAGAAAAGAAATGCAGTCAAGGGGTGAGAACGGATTAATGCAGTATCGCTGGAGTAGGAGTGTGATAGTGCTCTTATATCAGCATGGCTGTGATTAGACCAGAGGCCGCAGGCAATCACATCCGCTGATATAAAAGCACTATCACACGACTACAAGAGCTGTTGCATTTATACAACAGTTCAACGGCACAAGTTTAAAGATATATCAGAAACCGTGGCGATACTGGTGGAATATCTCATGGCTCTCAGCCAATCAGATTGGAGAGTCAGAAAGAACTGTTGTATAAATGGCAAGTGTGAAGGTGAACGCTACGATATGCATTTCAAGCATGTCATGGATAATGGAGCTAATATAATCTTATTATGTTAGCCTGTAGAAGAAACACAGCATTACCGTATATTGTGATAAAACACAAAAGACGTGTGTAAATTCAAACATTAGACACTCATAATGTCAGCATTCTCAGTTCATGTTTAATGACATCATGAGCAGATAACAGGACTCACTCGTTAAAGTTTTACAATCCCAGAAGATCTGTATAGTTATGATAAACAAGTCTGAATTCGGTGCTTTAAAATTCTCCACCTTTAATCAAAAGTCAAAGTCTAACCAGCACAAGCACATTTGAAACCTCTTCACTGTTTTTGTGTTCGTCAGCAGAATCTGTCTGTCCGGGAGGATCGCTAGATGATCGCACCGCTGCTCATCATCGTCCATTTGTCATATTGTAAATGTACACTTTGCATTTTCTTCTATCGATTGCTTGCAAATGTCCAAACATTATTATGACTTGTTCTGTTCAGGGTCAAATCTGACATGCCCACACAACAAAAAAACACATGGGTTGATACAAAAACGTCTTTGTTTTCTATTTCATTTGAGATTTTCTATCAGCACTGTACATATGACCGGACATGACAATCACTCACCTTCTACACAAACTGTATATCTGTCCTGACGGAGCAGACAACTGGTCTCTAAAACAACATGGTCATTTGCCGTACTTTTATGTGAACAGAAAAAAAGGAAGGAAAAAGTAGAACAACATGTATGAAGGTTAGTGCAAAAACAGACTTGCGAGTTCAATATAATCTTTGTACATTTGATTTGGGTGTAGAATCTAGAAGCTCAATGTTAAAGGTGTAGCTCATGTCTGTTCTGGCATGTTGACATTGCATCATTCACGTTTCCCATGTTTTTCTGTTGATCTTTTCTTTACGGACAAAAAAAAATGCGCTCTTGCTTTGTTAGATTTTTATTTTTCTTATCTTTGTTTATAAAAATATATATTCTATTTATTTTTATGACAGTAGATGGCACATGTGTGCTAAAGTTGTCCTCATTTCATTTTTATTGTTGAGTTTTCATGGTTTGTAGCTACATGAAAAAGTTGTTTTCTGTTTATTGACAAGAATTTTACAGAATAAATTAATTGGAATGCGATTGTGATAAAGTGTTCATTTCAAACAGGTACTTTATGATTTAGTTACTTTATGTTTTGGTGTTTTGCATTCAAATGAATCATTTTATCCTAATGAAAGAAACGCATGAAACTTTACAGAGGAAAACGAAATCTTCCTTTGCTGATATCAATGGACCTGTTCATGTTAAAAGAGAGAAACAGGCCTTTTCATTACACCTGATGGCCACCAGAGGACGCTGTCTGTTGGGTTCTGTCATCTGTGTTTGGATCGCTAGAGCTTTTCTTCTGTGATGATGTTTGCATCTGGAGTAGTTTATCTGAATGATCTGAATCAGTGCATTTAAATCTGACGTGTTACAAAAAATCACATTATTTTGTAAGCACAAAGATAAAAATACACATTTTTATCCATGTACTTACATATCTTAAGATGTGTACCATAACTTTTTCATTACTTGTTTATGACTATGCTAAAGTTACTTTAACCTAAAAAGAAGACATTCTAAGAAATGTCTTAGTGGTTTTGTGTTCATACAATAGACGTTCTTCAAAATATCTTCATTTGTGATCATCAGAAGTCATATCGATTT
Organism: Triplophysa rosa; assembly: GCF_024868665.1. Lineage (NCBI taxonomy): Eukaryota > Metazoa > Chordata > Actinopteri > Cypriniformes > Nemacheilidae > Triplophysa > Triplophysa rosa. Next base: position 25,800,896 of record NC_079901.1, on the reverse strand, counting down.
AAACTAAATGAGTAAATGATGAGAGAATTATTGACCTTTAATGATGTGATATGTCCTGCAGAGATTTTCTGTGGTAATGTACTGCAGTCTTTTCATTTAAAGTTTGTATTTACAAAATCATAGTTCAGATGCCAATTCAAGATTATGAAATTCTCATAGACATTTTACAGGCAATATCAACCAATATAATTTGACATACTATATAGTACTGTACATTAGAGATTCAAGTGATTTTGAAAGTGATGTCATTTAAAAAAAGTGAAAGTGTGGTGAAGGAAAGTGTAATAGTCTATTCTGTGTTTAATAAATGTGCCAGGATGAGAATGTACAGTAGTTATTATCCCTAAAAGGATTTAAAACCATAGTCAAGTCATTTTATTTTTACTTAATTATATATTTTAAATACCTAATATTGTTTCAAGTCAGCCATCGCTCTCTCACATTGTACAGGGTAGTATATTGTTGGTGACTAAAGACAGGACAAACAAAAAAAGACATGAGTACTAGAGAACTCCAAACCGAGGCAGCCATCTTCATAAAAATGCCTTTTTGTACTTTGAATTTTCATCTTATATTATTTAGTGCACAAGCAGAAAATTCTGAGGAATGTCACTTAACTGTGAATGCAATTTGTATGTGACTTCATGACTTTGAATGTGAATAGTATTAATTGGACTGCAAACAATCACAATCTTTTCAGTGCATTGGAGAATTTTGAGGGCCATAGGTGTGTCCTGTGTGCTAATGTACAAATCTTCAGTTCACTGTATTTGTGTGGAGGTCCCTGAGCCTGAAAACGCAGCTTTATAGCACAAAAATAGATGAACAGCAGCCACACACAGCATCTCTTCTTCAGTTGTGCAGACTAACACGTCTTTAATACACACAGCACTGATGCAGGTCACAGTGGTGCTGCGGGGGAGAGCGAGTGTACAAGCGTCACATGTTTCTATTGTGAGGGAAGAGAGGCTCACCACTACTGCCAAATCACATTTACACACATTCTGTAGAGTCCAATGAACATCTGTAGGTCAGAGATGTTTTTCTCTTCCACATTTGCTCAGACATCATCCACAAAATAATAATAAATCTCACCTGAGTATTTTCACGTGCTGCGACTTGTGATTTGGATCTGACCTTAATATAACCCTTCCTAGTGCACTGTTACGTAACAAATGATTAGGTGATGTTTGTTTTTTACTTTAAACCGATCCAAGCCTTCATATTTTCTAATATATAAAACATTTTATATTTTAAAGTTCAGTTCCATCGTGTAGATATTTAAGTTTACTGATGCAAAGACCAACAATGAGTTTCACAAAGTGGCAGAATTCAAACGTCAACCTTATACTATGACGTTAATTTGAGTCAAAGTGACAACATGTCTCAAGCTTCACATCTCAGTGAGGGAAATTTTAATAACTTACAAGTTACAATGAGAAACAAAACAAGCAGCTCGTTTTAATAATGATCAGTCATGATGACAGGCAAAAGTAGAAAACATTGAGGGTCACAGGTGTCGGTAATGTGACCTCTGACTGTAGGAATCATGAACGGATTTACGTTCGTCACCGCGGTCAGACCAGCGCCGGTTGTAGCGCTCCTGCGGCCGCTGATCCGGAACTCTGGAGCGAAAACACACGCGCGTGTATTAAATAACACACACAGCTATATTCATTTGTTTAAACAGAGAGCAATATCTCTTTCCACTTAACATTACCGTTTATCTCTGCGTCCACGCGCTCTCCAGTCTTCCAGCACCGGCGGTGGGTCGGCCGCGCGCTCCCGATACCGCTGAAACTCTACGTCCTCCGCACAGAACCTGGATGCGAACTGCGCATTATAGTCAGCAATGCGAGACATGTCTCCTTTAGAGAAAACTCAACGTTAATTCACAAATAAATAACGACACAAAGCGTGAATTTATTTAGTGAAAAAGCTAAGCACTACACCCTTATCTGCACAGAACAGCGAGTCAGCGACGCGTGGTGTGCAACTGTTATTTCGGTCCCTCTTGGTTTGTCTAAAGGTTCCGCTCGATTCTGTTCCTTTTTCCTTCCCACGCGTCGCAAGTCATTGATATTTTTCTTTGTAAATGAAATGAGACTCTTTATTTGTAATTACGTGTGTTAATTATTTAATACGACTTCGATGTAGTCTGCACCTCCACGAATGAGGAATTGTCTGGCACGTCAGCTGTGTTATATACAGACGGCGGGTTTGTTTTCTGTGGCTTTAATTAATAATGCAGATCAGTCGGATCATTTGACGCGCGCGAGTCCAGCGATGAGCCGTTTCGTCTGAATCCTGCAGCGGAACCTTTGCTATTCTGCAGAAATGTAAGTCCTTATAAGTTTAATACAGCCGTAAAATAAAGTTTATTAAGTAAAACATGTCGACACGGCGTTCAGAGTGTCGATATAAAGCGTGTGAGTGCGTGTATAGACTTTAATATTTTATAGTAATAAAATACTTGTCATGGCCCATGTTATCGCAGATACACTGTCTGAAACATGCCATAAAGGGTATTTTAAGTGTGTGCGCGTGCCTTGTGTGTGTGTGTGTGTGTGTGTGTGCGTGCGTGCGTGCGTGCGTGCGTGTGTGTGTGTGCGCGCGCGTGTGTCCGTGTTCATGACCTAAACCTGAATGCACACCAACACATGGGGACTCGTGTCACCGTGGGGACCAAAATTGAGGTCCCCATGGGCAAAAAAGCTAATAAATTGTACAGAACAATATTTGTAAAAAATCAAAAAATGCAAAATTTGTTCTAAGATCTTTAGGGTTAGGGATAGGGGTTAGAATATACAGTTTGTACAGTATAAAAACATTACGCCTATGGACTGTCCCCACGGGGATATAATAAACCAGACATGTGTGCGTGCGTGCGTGCGTGCGTGCGTGTGTGTGTGTGTGTGCGCGCGCGCGCGTGTGTGTGTGGGCAGATCCACGGCGAGTCTCACTGTCTTTCAGTTTGAATTGATGATTATCCGCATCGAACTCAACGCACACGCACAGTCATATATATATATATATATATATATATATATATTAGTTAAATATTAGAAGCGGATCAAAATTCTCGCGTGTCGTTGTGAAAGCACGACAGAATCCTGGAGTTTAGAAATCTAGAAATATCTGATGCGCGATATTCTTCGTGACTGTAACTGTTACAGACGAGAGAAAAAGAGATCTGATCTCCAGTCAGTAAAATGGGGTAAGTCTGATCTTAAACTCTTTTGTCTTAAACCCTTTATGGTCAAATGAAAGTGCAAAGGTTGAAGGTTAACGTTTGTTGCGCGAGTGACGGAATTAAATCTGAAAAGTTGATATAGATTAGACGTTAAACTGGATTTGACTCACGTTGACGGTTGTGACGAGTGCGTGTGTGTGTGTGCGCGTTCATGTTTGTATATCCCGGTGGGGACCTAAACCTGAATACACACCAACACATGGGGACTCGTGTCACTGTGGGGACCAAAATTGAGGTCCTCATGGGCACAAAAGCTTATAAATTGTACAGAACAATATTTTTTACAAATCTAAAAATGCAAAAAGTGTTCTATGATCTTTAGGTTTAGGGATAGGGTTAGGGATAGGGGATAGAATATACAGTTTGTACAGTATAAAAACATTACGCCTATGTACTGTCCCCACGGAGATAGTGTGTGTGTGTGTGTGTGTGTGTGTGTGTGTGTGTGTGTGTGTGTGTGTGTGTGTGTGTGTGTGTGTGTGTGTGTGTGTGTGAAGGTGTGAGGATTGTGTGTTTGTACAGCATGTCATTTTGGGCTTTTATTGGTGTGAATATTCTGCAGCTTTCAAATAAAAAGCAGCCTGAATATGGGTTTATTTAACTACTGCACCACTAGTTACACGTACGTGCGTGCGTGCGCGTGTCAGAGAGAGAGAGAGAATGTTGTGTGTTAGAACAAGCTTGAGCACAGTTGTGTTTCTTAAGAAGCTGTAGGACCAGTTTGTGCGGTCAGATGTGTTTCTCACACACAACATCATCATTGAAGATCACAAGAGCTCAGTCTTAATTCACAGATTGTGTGTTATTGTTGTTAGTCATTTCTTTAAGTAGTGTGTTCTCATTCCGAGTGTTCCTCTAAATAATGAGATTGTGTCCAGTTGCTTTGAATCAGGATGTATGAGGGTTTCTGTGAGATTGTGTTTATTTTACTGATGTGTGGTTTGTTGTTTAGCCCCAGGCTGTTATAGATTAACCTTATTCACCACATAAACCTGTTACAGCTCTCTCTCTCTCTCTGTGTGTGTGTGCGTGTGGTCGAGGGGTCGAGCGAGGGTCTATATAAAGCCCTTCAGACTGCAGCTGATCTCCAGTTACATGAATGGAAATGTGGGAATGGCCATCCACAAAGCAACTGCAGTGCATGCGTTACAGTACACGTGTGTGTTGAGAGAACTGAATCCTAGTGTTTCGTGTGTAGTCAGTGGGTCCGGTCAGGCCCAGAGCTTCTGTTAACAGATGGTGTTGATCACTCACAACCATCTGCTTCTCTTCTGTCAATGACTTGAACTTCCAGCACGTTACCTGATTTCACTGCACTTCTGTCACACACAAATGACCGTCAGTGAATGCTGTCAGTGTTCATTAATGCTTGTCATCTGTGAATCTGCTGTGACGGATAAGGGCTTTTATGATTGGGTTCTCCTGGAGTTTCTGGTGAAATGAATGGGCAGATGTCAGTCCGGTGCTGCTGGCTCTCGTCTTTGAGGTTTCTCTTCATGTGTTGTGCTTCATGACATCACCAGCAGGGATTAGAAGGTTAATAAGTTGGTGTATGAGAAGCCAAAGAATGAAGAGGAATGTGTGTTGTGTCCAATAACCTCGCAGAGCCCCACCTACTCTTTACTGTCCCCTCCAATCAGAGCTGTGTAAGGTCAGAGTTCAGGTGGGAATGTGCGTGTGCAGGTTGAACTGCATTCCTGACGTGTTTGTGCTGAGGAACGTGATGTGATTGGGTGCTTACCTGAGTCGCATGACTGATGTCATTTCTTCATGTCTATAAGGAAAGCGCAGTGCCTGTTATCAGAAGGAATATGATGTCGTCATCTCTGAATTGAACAGGAATGATTCCATTGGCTGTGCTGAAGGTTGGACACAAAGAATAATTTCTGATGAACTTAACGTTAAAGGAGTCATATTGCAAAAAAGGAATATTATTGTTTGTTTTAGATGTAACGCAATGTGTATACACCACTTAAAGTTTAAAAACCTTGTATTTTCCCCACACCGTGCATGTTTGTATCTCGTCTTTGCTCCGCCTCTCTGAAACGTGTGGATTCTTTACAAAGCTCATGGCTCTGAAAAGCGAGGTGTGCTATGATTGGCCAGTTCACCAGTGCGTAGTGATTGGTGGAATACTGCAAGCATTTCACGGAAATGTAACGCCTCTTACCATGTTCGGAACATCAGGTTCCAAAGCAATTGTACTGACAGACGATACAATGAGATTTACAATTACGCCCACCTTAACTACGTGTAGATTTGGGCGGTCTTAGTCAAATCATGTTACGTAGATTCTCCGGGGTGTGGCTACACAAGGCGTTTCAAGCAGGTCTGGGTGAGCATTCGCTTTTACATAGAACGCATCTTTTGTTCCCACACTTTCATTTCTGCAATTTTACACGTCTAATACATGCATGAGCAACTTATAACACACCAAAGACACAGAAAAACACGCCATATGACCCCTTTAACTTCTGTAGTGTTTATTCTTGATTCAGTCATCAGTCACAATAATGTCTTCAGCGTTTTCGAGAGATTTCATCAGGATGGTGTTTTAAGACATGTGTAGGACTTACAAATCCACCCGACTGCCCACCAACAGAAGTTTACTGTTGTGAGTGATGGTCACTAAAGTAGAAGAAACTGTCAGCTGTGATTCATGATTGTGATTGGACAAGGGTGGCACATATGTTTGATGTTTAATATTTATGATTTTGTTAAGCAGCTGATTATGTAAGGAAAGGCTGACTGTTCATATCTTTCATCAAATTGTGTGTGTGTTTGTCAGGGAGCAGCCCATCTTCACCACCAGAGCTCATGTCTTCCAGATCGACCCCACCACCAAGAAGAACTGGGTTCCGGCCAGCAAACAGGCCGTTACAGTCTCCTATTTTAATGACAGCACACGCAACAGCTATCGCATCATCAGTGTGGACGGGTCAAAGGTCAGACTCATCTCTTACACTTCCACTGTTTCTATAGAAGGTTTATGATGTTTTCATCTCCTCTATCTGAGCTTTAGTGTGCGTGCGTGCGTGCGTGCGTGCGTGCGTGCGTGTGTGTGTGTGTGTGTGTGTGTGTGTGTGTGTGTGCGTGCGTGCGTGCGGGCAGTTGGTAGCGAGAGAGCTCACTAGTGTAGGATGGCGACACACACATACACACACGCACATACTTCTACATGAATCATGTTTACATGTATTTCTTCAGCAGTTGTGTTTGAAGTGCAGTGAAGTCGGGATGTTGTCTCTACAGCACCACAGAGAATCACGCAGCTCACACACACGGACACCACGGTGCTCTGAGGGTCTCCCTCTGCTGTGGGTTTACCGTTCATGTTGCCATGGAGATTTGTATCCGTCCTTCAGTATGAAGGCAGCACTGATGATGTCACAGCACAGACCTGCTGTTGTCATTCTCTGAGAACAGATACATGAAGAATCACACACACGCAGTGAGGTGAACACGTGTACGTTGGATTTCAAGAACGACACCCAAAATCACCCAATCAGAAACATAGAAACTGTCGCCAGACTCGAATGAGTGTGCAACTTTATTCCAGAATTTTTTGTCTTTATTTAGCTCAATATCAGTTTTCTACTTTTTGGCACATTGACTTTCCTTTCTAAAAGGAAGTGACATGAATGAACAAAGAGAGCGTGTGTTTATTAACCTTTAAAAAACAGAAGACGCCACACTGATCCTAAAACACCACTCCAATCACAAGAACACATTTGATTGAAAAACTTCACATCACAGCATCAGAATCAGAATAGGCTTTATTGGTCAAGTATGCATCTATTGTAGAAAGGCAGCCGGTCCTGACGCTGTTTCTCCTGCAACTTTACCTAGACTCTTGCCCCGAACCGGACTCGAATATTTAATTGGTCGTTAAAAGTGTGCAGAGTTCCAACATGTTTTAAGGCAGCTATAATTATTCCCGTGCCGAAACAGCCGAATATTAGCTGCTTGGATGATTATAGACCAGTGGCCCTGACATCGGTCATAATGAAAATCTTTGAAGGATTGGTTCTTAAAAATGTTATTACAACTGTTAGTTTGGATTCTCATCATTTCGCTCATCGGGTCGGTTTGATGATGCTGTTGTTCTGTGTCTTCACTCAATTCTTCAACATCTTGAGACTCCCGGCGCTTACGTTAGGGCTCTTTTTGTTGATTACAAATCTGCATTTAATACAATCATCCCAATCAGACTCTTTGCTAAATTCCTTCTCTTGCTCTGTGGATTTTGGAGTTTTTACAGTGCCGATCATAAGTTGTCAAAATGAATAACATGATTTGGAGTGTGGGAGGCTGTGTATTGTCTCCAGTGCTATATTCCATGTACACATTGCGAATCATTTACAATCTTCAAGTCTGCAGATGATACTACAATAATTGGTTTAATAACTGATAATGATGAAACTGACTATAGACGAGAGAGGTATCTACATTGGTTGAATGGAGCCAAATCCACAATTTGAAATTGAAGGTTCTTAAGACAAAGGAAATGGTGTTGGACTTTCGACGGGGTAAAAATGCTAGGATGCCATAAACTATTAATGACCAGGCCATCGAGATTGTTGAGAGGGTTAAGTTTCTGGGAACCACAATATCTGCATAGTTGGAAGTGGCAAGACAACTTGAAAGGCATTATTAAGAAATCTCACCAGACTAGAGACAATATTTTTGAAGACAACTAAAGAAATTCTGAGGATTTAAAGTTGGTATGGGCCGATTCTACAGAGCTTTCATAGAAAGGGTGCTGTCTTTCATAGGCTGTGATGATCTTACCATGATTGGTGACATTTACAGTATGTCTCACGTTTGCAGAAAAGGGTTTAAAAGTTGTGAGAGATTCCACGCATCCAGCCAGATATCTACCCATTCCTTTACCCTCAGCAGACGCCTTAGGACAATTAAAACTAGGTCTTCAGGTTTCTTGAATGGTACCCTATTGTATGATGGTCCGTGTCCTAAACTCATCTGGTTTCGTTGCATCTCAACTCAACTCAACTCAACTTTATTTATATAGCGCTTTTACAGTTTTCATTGTTACAAAGCAGCTGTACATGAGACACATTGACTACAAGCAAAACAATCAAAGTTGTACCTGCAAAAACAAGAAAAGGTTGAAAACACAGAAGACAGACACACCCACACACAAAACACTCCACACACACAACACACACACACACCAACACACACAGACACAGAGACACACACACACACACACACACCTACGTACACAGACAAGTACGCACACACACACACGCTCAGTGAGAGCACACATTTAGGATAAAGGAGAGAGAAGCACAGGTCAAATATAGCAGATAATAAATTCCTATATGCAATATTAATGAAGTAAAACTTTAAGATTCTAAAGCAGCCCCCCCGGTCAGGCAGATAGTGCAAAAACAGTATGCAAACGGTGGCGAGGAACCCAAAACTCTAATCGAGAAAAAAAACCTCAGGAGAACCCAGGCCCAACCAGGGGATTCCAGTTCCCCTCTGGCAAAAGCTGCTGCCTCTGCACAAGCTCCAGAGAACTTGCACAACAAGGCTAAATAAAATAAATAAACTTAATAATAAAATAAATTATAGTTTAAGATTATCATTAATAATCTAATAGCATTTGAAGTTTTGTGGTGAAGACATGTCAAGAGACCGCGTCCTTCTTTATCCAGCTCTATCATCTCAGCTCTTGTCAGGTCCCCACTTCCCATTCTCCGCTCTACCATCAGGTCAGGCCATGAACTGCATCCTGCTCGCTGTGGTAACCTTGGAACAATGAGACAAGACTGGCTGAGAGTAGAGTACTGTTCTGTACTCTTTGATGCAACAAGTACATCAGTTGTGTTTTTGGTTCCGGTTGATCTAACTAATGCAGCCTAAACCCTCTGAAGATTTATATTATGGAAGAGTAGTGTATGCAAGATTAAAAAGATGCGTCTTTAGTCTAGATTTAAACTGACAGAGTGTGTCTGCCTCCCGGACAGTGCAGGGAAGACTATTCCAAAGTTTAGGCGCTAGATAGGAAAAGGATCTACCACCTGCACTTGATTTTGAAATTCTAGGTATTACCAACTGACAGGACGCCTGAGAGCGTAATGCACGTGAAGGACTGTAATACAAAAGGAGTTCATTCAAGTACTGAGGAGCTAAACCATGTAAGGCTTTATAGGTAATAAGCAAGATTTTAAAGTTAACGCGATGCTTTATAGGTAACCAGTGCAAGGTTGACAGAACCGGGCTAATATGTTCATACTTTTTTGTACGTGTAAGAACTCGAGCTGCCGCGTTTTGGACCAATTGGAGTTTTTGTAATAAGCCTGCAGGGCAACCACCTAACAGTGCATTACAGTAATCTAGTCTTGATGTCATGAATGCATGAATTAACTTCTCTGCATCTGCGATTGACAGCATATGACGTAGTTTAGATATATTCTTAAAATGGAAAAACGCAATTTTACAGGTGTTGGCGACGTGGCTCTCAAATGACAGATTACTATCGAATAGAACGCCAAGATTCTTTGCTGACGACGAGGGTTTTATGGAACATCCGTCAATAGTTAAACAGTATTCTTGGTTGTTACTTATAGCAGTTTTCGGTCCAATAAGTAACACTTCCGTTTTGTCCGAGTTCAGTAATAAAAAGTTGTTACTCATCCAGTTTTTTATATCGACTATGCATTCCATTATTCGATGGAACTGCTGTGTTTCATGAGGCTTCGAGGAAATATAAAGTTGAGTATCATCAGCATAACAGTGAAAGCTAACTCCGTGTCGCTTTATTATATCTCCTAGAGGTAGCATGTATAATGCGAAGAGCAGAGGCCCTAAGACTGAGCCCTGTGGTACACCGTACTGGACTTGCGATTTGCGTGACACCTCATTGTTTATTGCTACAAATTGAAAACGGTCGGATAAATAAGATTTAAACCATTTCAAAGCTATTCCCTTAATGCCGACATAATTTTCGAGTCTATGTAGGAGTGTGCTGTGGTCAATGGTATCGAATGCAGCACTAAGGTCTAGCAGCACCAATAACGAGATACAACCTCGGTCAGACGCCAATAGCAGATCATTTGTAACTCTGATCAAAGCAGTCTCTGTACTGTGACATGCTCTAAATCCAGACTGGAATTCTTCATTGATGTCATTCCTTTGGAGGAAGGAGCATAATTGAGCATCTGTATATCACCTTGTATAATGGTGTAGATAATTAATGCATGTACGTATGTTAAAAATGTGCTTTTGTTGTCTTCATGAATTAATTGTGGTTGAGCACACCAAGAAAATTCCAGATAAACTGTTATTTGGCAATCAATAAAATAGTTATCATGCACACAAGGAATTTGTTGTGGCTACATGAACAAAAACAGCGCATTTTAATATGTGGCCTCGTGGGCAGTGCTCCAACATGTGGCGCAGTTGCGCATCAGGCGACCCAAGTTCAAGTCATAGCTGGAGGTCCTATCCCGACCCCACCCCCTTCTCTCTCCCATGTCACTTCCTGTCGTCTCACACTGCACTGTAAAAATAAAGACAAAAAGGCCAAAACGAAATCTTTAAAAAAAGGATAAAAAGGTGTGATGGAAGTTATGTGCAAGTATGTGTATGTGTAGATTGTACATTTTTATAACCCTAAACAATATAAATAAAAAATGAGGGCTGTCAAACGATTAATCGCGATTAATCGCATCCAGAATAAAAGTTTGTGTTTACATAATATATGTCTGTGTACTGTGCATATTCATTTTGCATTTATAAACACATACACATACACACTTGTATATATATTTAGGAAATATTTGAATGTATTTATTTATATTTACCAATAACTGAAATTCTATATCAACGTTTATTCATTGTTATATTTAATATTTTTCTTAAAAATACGCATTGATGTGTATGTGTTTATAAATACAAAATGAATATGCACAGTACACAGACATATATTATGTAAACACAAACTTTTATTCTGGATGCGATTAATCGCGATTAATCATTTGACAGCCCTGCAAAAAATATATATATACAGTATATGTACATTTACATAAACCTTACTGTAATATATTGCACTGACACAGATAGGTAGTGGTGGATGTGCTGACTGTTCAAGGTGGAGAAAAAAGCGTTCTTGTGCCTAGATGTTGGAGTATGTAGGGATCTGTAGCATCTGCTTTGTGTCTTTGAGGGTGTAACCGGCCCGTTGAGTTCTTGGAGATCCTTTCAGCTGCGTTATTATTTGGTGGCTGAACCAAACCAGACCGTGATAGCTGTACACAGGACTGACTCGATAACAGCTGTGAAGAACTGTGGCATCGGCTCCTGCGGTAGGTTGAATTTGCTCAGTCGGCGGAGGAAGTAAAACCCTTGCTGGGTGTTTTGGACAATAGAGTCTATGTGGATCTCCCACTTCAGGACTTGGATGAGATGGTAGTGTCCAGAAACCTGAAACTCAGTGCTATCAAGAATGGTGAGGTGAGGGAGTGATGGGCGCTTCCTCCTGAAGTCTAGTGTCATCTCCACAGTTTTGAGTGTATTCAGCTCAAGGTTGTCTTGACTGCTGTTCAGCCTCTCTCCTGTATGCAGATTCATGGCCAATGACCGTGGTGTCATCTGCAAACGTCAAGAGCTTGACAGAGGGCTCCTTTGAATTGCAGTAATGGGGAAAGAACACGGCGCTGATGGTGCTGATGCTAGATGTGAAATTCCCCAGCCTCGCTAGCTGTTGTCTGTCTGTCAGGAATTTAGTAATCCTCTGACTGGTGAATGTGGTGGGTACAGATTTCTGGGTGAGTTTAGTCAGAAGGATGTTTGGTATGATTGTGTCGAAGGCCGAGCTGAAGTCCACAAACAGGATCCTGATCCTGTATAACGTATCCCCATTTTGACTGCATCTTCCACTGACCTGTTTGCCCGAGAAGCAAACTGAAGAGGGTCCAGTGATGTTCTTTAGGTGGGTTAGCACCCGTCTATCAACCGACTTCATGAGCACAGACATCAGAGCCACAGGTCTGTAGTCGTTGTGCCCGGTCATCTTGGGGTTCTGGGTTTGAGGCACGAGGGGGCTATGCACTGCTCCAGAGATGTATTAAAGATCCGTGTGGAGAAGGTTGACAGCCGATCAGCACAGGCCTTAAGATCTGGGCCTTTAGCTTTCCTGATCTTCTGTTTCTGGGCACACATCTTCTTCACAGAGAGGATGGTTGTGAGTGGAGCTTTTTTAACCCTGCAGTAAAACTCTGGACCACCGATGGCATCTTGTAGCTGGTGACGGCTTTCAGGCCTTTCCACACTGAAGCAGGGTGATTCGTTGAAAACTGGCTTTTCAGTTTTTCAGAGTAAAAAGTGCTTTTTCGGTTCATTATTCTGCTCTTGTATGATGAAATACACCCAACCTGCAGTTCCGTTCTAAGATTGATGTTTGAGTGCGTTAATATTACAATGTGTTGATTTTTTTCAGGTCATCATCAACAGCACAATCACCCCCAACATGAACTTTACTAAAACATCGCAGAAGTTTGGTCAGTGGGCTGACAGTCGGGCGAACACGGTGTTTGGACTCGGCTTTGCCTCTGAACAACAGCTGTCCAAGGTCTGACAACACACGCCACGCACGCACAGTTTACACATGCCTCTTAACCCTGATTTCTGAGATGAGTTTATTCTCTTTCTTTTATTTCTTTGCAGTTTGCTGAGAAGTTCCAGGAAGTGAAAGAGGCGGCGAAACTGGCCAGAGAGAAATCTCAGGAGAATATGGAGACGTCCAGTAATCAGTCACAGGTGACATCAGCATCATCATTCACATCTTGATGTTTTCCTTGCGTCTCTGCTGTCTTCTGTCTGCATCCATGCAAACCTGTATAAGCACTGTAAACAACACGCAATACAATTGTCAAATTGCAATAACAAGAAAAACACTAAGAGCACATGAACACATTCTCACACACACACACACACACACACACACACACAACAAGGAATGATGAATCTGTGGGACTGATAGAAACCTGTTCACTCAGACACCTGTCACATTGAGTCTTATATTTGTGTCTTCCTTCCGTCAGGAATCTGGGCGTGAAACTCCAGTTGCCAATCAGGTGTCCAGCCTTAACGGAACCGACGATGAGAAGATTTCACACGTTGGCCCAGAGACTCCAGAGCAGAAGAGCGAGAATGACCTCCTGAAGTCTGTTGTGGATCAGAGGTAACACGTTGACGGCAGGTGTTTAACTGTTCTATTGAAATGATCTCATTCATTCACATTCAGTACTGAACCGTACCAACCGTCAAACGTCTGCAGACATGCAGTATGTCATTGTGATGTGATGTAACCACGTGTTGATGTCAGACTCTGTGTGCTGTCTGATCCTAGAAAGCTGGAAACGGAGCTGCAGACGCTGAAGGAGAGCAACGCTCGTCTGGTGGACGCGCTTCAGGAAGCAAATAGCAACACAGACAGCTGGAAGAGTCAAGTGAGCAAATGTCAGGAGGAGAACACCGAGCTGAGGAAGCGAGTGAGTGACATCACAGCTTCACTGCTGTGGACGATCATCTCGTATGATCACGTGATCCAATTAAACACGCGTACGTGTGTGTGTAGGTCTCAGAGCTGGAGGTTCAGTGTCAGGAGGTGAATGTGGAGAGAGAGAGAAACGCTCAACTTACCGTCAGGATTCATGAACTGGAAGTGGATCTACAAGACAAACAGCAGGTGAGTCTCTCACACACACACACACACGTGTTCCGCGCATGCGTGTCATAACAAGCACATGTGATTATGTTTTTCAGGAACTAGAGAACCTTCGCAAACAGGCAGAAATTATTCCACAGCTCATGACCGAGTGTGAGAGCATTACAGCCAAACTACAGGTAAACTGACACACAGCATGCATACAGACAGACATAAACTCTAGAAATATATGGAGCCAGAAATATGACAAAACAATCTGAATTTGAATTTTGTAAATCTGAATTATTGACAAGTGTTTTTTAACAAAACTGAATATTATATGGGAGTTAAAATAGTTTTGAATTAGATTTTGATTTCGAATTTGAATTTTTTTTACTTGAATATTGAACATTTGAAATTTAACACAATTGTTTTTTTTAAGGCAGAGTTTTATAGGCATGCATTTTCAAACAACATATTTTTTGCTCTGAATTCTTAGATTGCAAATATCCTTTTTTTTTTAATACAGCCTCACGTTTTCAAGATGAAGAAGAAATTCGGAACATCAAATTCAATTTTCTAAAATTCAAAACGCAGAAATTCAGATCGTACAGAAAGTAGGTCAGAGGTCGTCCACAGGGAAGAGTAGAAGATCTCGGAAAAGTCAAACGGAGCGCTTTGGCCACAATGGCCAGTTATTTGTTCTTATTATCCAATCAAACTCCAAACATGCTGTTTTGGAGAGTGGAACTTCTTACATTGCAATAAAAAGGATTTACATTTTTCAAATTGCGACCACGCCCACAAGACTACACGGGTTGATCGTTTGTTGTTGCTGCAGCATAGCCAAGCTCATACCGCTGCAATCTTAGGCAGCTGCCCGGGATGTGTGCGCTCACTGCCTGCGTTTTTGCCTGCTGTGCCTCCACTGTTTGCGCTCACTCCCAGCGTTTGCTGTTGGTGCTTTTACCCACAGTGTGCTTAGTGCACGCTCGCTGCTAGCTGCCCCACTATGCGCGCTGGCTACGAGCGTTTGTGGGTGCATATACATTTAATATATTAGACATGTATACAATTTTTATAAAGAACGTTTGTGGGTCTAAATATAGCCTACTTTGTCAACGCAAAATAAAAAAGCTATCAGTTTATGCGTTTTAGTGAATACAGTCTAAATGAAATAAAAATAAACACATTTTCTATCTACTATACAGTAGCCTGCGAAACGAACGCAGCAAAATGCACCTGGATATTAAGGTATGGCGTTTTCATATATTACTCAACATATTATTTATAGTGAACTATATCCACAACAAACTTACATTATATCCTGAGGAATAAATGCTCTCTTGTTATCATTATCAAAATGTTTAATCTGCATGAAACAGAAAGTGCATAACCATACAAAAACACGAACATCATGGTTGCTTTACTGACAAAACGGGAATATAACATAGATCGATAGATTAGTTGGTTCAGCAGAACGTCCAGTCATTGAATGTGTGGTGTAGTGGTCTGGCACAGCAGTTAGGTGTGTGCTCCTTTCTGACTGACAAAGACTGGAATCGGCTCTAGTCATAAGAAAAAATCTTTACGTGTGTTGTGTCCAGATTGTTTCAGCTGGTCGTTAAATGTGTCCTGGATCAAAGTTATAGCATTTCAATACTATTACACACTATTTTTTTATTACAAAAGTTATTATTTCAGTCTGTAGCTTACATAGTTTATTCATTTTCTCTCTATTGTAGCATTAAATGTTATACATAACTTTTATTGCAGCGTGCCACGTACTTCATTAAGTGGGTTTCCATCACTTCGCATCAGAAACGAGTGATGGAAACGCCAAATTTTGAATTAAAAACCCTTAATTCGCAAAAAGTTTTTACGCTCGCTTGCCACGTAACTGCACTATGAGATGGCGTAACCTGACTAACCAGAGAACTGATCTTGTTACACAGCATGAGAAATGTTGCGGTCATTCTTAAATGCCTGAGCAAAGTCGTCAAAGTATTCTGTAATTGCCTCTTAGAACTGTCACGACGGTTTCCCAAACAGCAGACATCCACAAAAGCACCGCATTTATTGTGTTTCGTAATCGTCTGCTTGAGCAAGTATTATTCTATATGAAAATCATTATATTCAGTGGCTTCTCTTACTTTTCTTACTGATATTTAGTGCCAGTTTATTAGGAAGTGACGGTTGACTATTTGGATGGAAACGGTGCTTATTCGAAAATGTTTTATGCGATATTCCAATTTTGCGCATAAGCTAAATTCGCAACTTTGGATGGAAACCCGCGGCTATTATTAGAAATAATATGTTGAGTAATATATGACTGAAAACGCCATACCTTAATATCCAGGTGCATTTTGCTGCGTTCGTTTTGCAGGCTACTGTATAGTAGATAGAAAATGTGTTTATTTTTATTTCATTTAGACTGTATTCACTAAAACGCATAAACTGATAGCTTTTTTATTTTGCGTTGACAAAGTAGGCTATATTTAGCTTAAGATGGAGGTGTGTTCGTTTGCTAAATGAAAATCTTTTTGTTTTAATTGTACCTCATTGCTACTTGTACTTCATATAAATAAATGAATAAAAGTACTTTAAAACTGTAGTCTTTGTCATTTAAAAAATGTACATAGAAATAACACAACAATAGCTTTTATATTTTTCTCCTAATTTCTTTTATCTCATTGGTTGTCTGTGTTCAGTCTTTAGCTGTGAACACATATCTACCCAATATGAACAACTACTGAGCACAACTGGGGCATTGTCAACCATTATGATCAAATTCCATTCATAATATAGTGAATTAATAATAACATGATTAATGTTTACGACTGGCATGCTGGCTGCACTGACAAAAAAAATTCCTTTAGCCAAAGAATAGACAAGAGTACTATTACACACTATTTTTTATTAAAGTTTTTATTTCAGTCTAAATGCAGTCTGTAGCTTACATAGTTTATTCATTTTCTCTCTATTGTAGCATTAAATGTTATACATTACTTTTATTGCAGCGTGCCACGTATGTCATTGACTTTGCAAGACCCAAAAACGTTCTTTATAAAAATTGTATACATGTCTAATATATTAAATGTATATGCACCCACAAACGCTCGAAGCCAGCGCGCATAGTGGGGCAGCTAGCAGCGAGCGTGCACTAAGCACACTGTGGGTAAAAGCACCAACAGCAAACGCTGGGAGTGAGCGCAAACAGTGGAGGCACAGCAGGCAAAAACGCAGGCAGTGAGCGCACACATCCTGGGCAGCTGCCTAAGATTGCAGCGGTATGAGCTTGGCTATGCTGCAGCAACAACAAACGATCAACCCGTGTAGTCTTGTGGGCGTGGTCGCAATTTGAAAAATGTAAATCCTTTTTATTGCAATGTAAGAAGTTACACTCTCCAAAACAGCATGTTTGGAGTTTGATTGGATAATAAGATAAGATAAGAACAAATAACTGGCCATTGTGGCCAAAGCGCTCCATTTGACTTTTCCGAGATCTTCTACTCTTCCCTGTGGACGACCTCTGACCTACTTTCTGTACGATCTGAATTTCTGCGTTTTGAATTTTAGAAAATTGAATTTGATGTTCCGAATTTCTTCTTCATCTTGAAAACGTGAGGCTGTATTTTAAAAAAACTGGATATTTGCAATCTAAGAATTCAGAGCAAAAAATATGTTGTTTGAAAATGCATGCCTATAAAACTCTGCCTTAAAAAAAAAAGCAATTGTGTTAAATTTGAAATGTTCAATATTCAAGTAAAAAAATTCAAATTCGAAATCAAAATCTAATTCAAAACTATTTTAACTCCCATATAATATTCAGTTTTGTTAAAAAACACTTGTCAATAATTCAGATTTACGTAATTCAAATTCAGATTGTTTTGTCATATTTCTGGCTCCATAGAAATATTTCATGTGGTTATATCCGATTAGCCCCTCAAGAGACCCAAACAGTGACGTCAATCAGGAACAAACCTGAACTGATTCTTTGGAGACGGTCAGATGAGTGTCTTAGTAGATTCTTGAGTAAGTGACTCGGGGTTTAGGATTGAGTTCTGAGTCACTTTGGATAAAAGCATCTGCCAAATGCATAAATGTAAAGTTCAGCTGCATACAACCTATGTGAATAAGTTTCACTGAAGTCTTTATGTTCAGAAGAAATGTAATATTTAGGGAACCCTAAGCAAAATGCTTTCACAATTACTATAAACATTTTCGGTCACTATAGTAATCTAATACATAAATAAATGTAGTAATTTGTGTGAAATCGTGAGAATGACCAAATCAATATTTAGACATTTAGGAAATATTTTACATCTGTGAACACACCAAAAGGTGAATAACATTTTTTTATTAACTGTTTATCTTCTTATCGGAGAGACTGTTTTTCTATTATAATTTATATTTCAGGACTCAGTTTTAACAAATGAAATGTGTTTAAAGAAGTAGCAGCTTTTTTTGTCTCGGTTTAACATTGCAGCTGTCTGCGTTCCATCCTTTCGTCTAACTTTAGACCTGTGAAGTGTTCACACTAGAACCTCTCAAGTTCAGAATGTTCATATAAACCAGCAAACGTCTGTGAAACACTTCAGTAGAGTCGAGATAGTTAGAGAGGAAGGGTTTGTTTGTTTGTTTGTTTGATGATTGTCTGGTTTATAGTGGTGATGTCATGACTGTGGGAGGGGTTTGCTCGCTCATGTGAATCATTAAACAGCCCTGCATTTGGAAACGGTTGAATTCAGTGGAGCGCATAAAATACCTATAAACGTCTTGCATCCAGTTTGTGTTTTATAACCGTGTGTGTGTTTGTACGCGTGCGTTTGCTTTTTACAGGCGGCAGAAGTGACCAACAGAGACATGAGTGAGAACATGAAGCTTCTACAGGCTGAAATCGACACCAACCAGCAGAAAGAGAGAAACATGAAGATGGAACTGAAAAAGTTCATGGATGTTCTGGACGGAAAGATCGATGAGTTACATGACGTTCGCCAGGGGATGTCTAAACTGGGCATTGATAACTAAACACACACACACACACACACATTCTCTGTGTGTGTGTGTGTGCGCGTGTTTGTCATGTATGACTATTGATGGTCTGTCAGATGAGTCACACACACGAGTGTATTCTGGTACTGTTGGACTGAAGGGAGATCTCAGGGCTTCATGCAGTGTGGAATTGTTTGATATGCACACACATGCATTAACTGCAAAATCACAAAGTGCCTGACGGTGGCGCTCTCTGGAGTGTCCACCAGCCCACTGGTGATAATCTCTCATGGGGTTTGTTTGAAGGAAAAATGTCCCGTTTAAGATGAGGCTGAACAGCCGATTCTGCAATATTCGCCTCAGGCAACAGGACGCCGCTGTGTGTTTGTTTTTGCATAAAGAATATTCTTTCTTATTCTGCTGAAATGATGATAATATGAGCCAAATCTGCTACAATGTTAAAGAAATGTTGCTTGTATGGTGCAGGTTGTTTGTGATGTGCCCCTCCCCACCTCTGCTGATCCTGCGTGCGTGTGTGATATCAGTTGGGTGATGGGATAATTTGTATGTGTGCTTTTTTTAGAAAAATCTCTGCCTTTCCTGAGTCTTTGATGGAAGGTTAGAGTCTTTCGGCTCTGCGGGTTTGTTTCTTTAAGCTTCACATTGTGGCTAGTGTATTAACACGTGTATTGCTGTCACACCCACACACACACACACTTGTACTGAAAACTTTAAAGACACTTGACACTTTCCCTCTCTCTGAATCAAACTTTTGTTGATCAAAATTGTAAAATGAATAATTGTTGAAATATAGTTTCTAAAGGAAATCTGTGTGCTGTGATTTTTTTTTTACGGCTGTCTGTGGATTTATGAAGGTATTTTCTGTGTATGTTGATTTTTGTGTGCGTGCGTGTGTGTGTGAGAGTGTGTGTGTGTGAGAGTGAGAGTGTGTGTGTGAGAGACACTTGCAGACAGAACCAGTGGGCGTCCCGTTCTCGTCCTCTGATTGGTGAGAGGATGAGTTGCCTTAGCAACCTGCATCCCACACAGGGCTGCTATTGATTGTGTCAGTCTTATGAGTGTTGTGGTCCAGATGTTAAGATTCTCTTTATGTACATTCGTGTCTAGTTTTTTCCAGTGGTCAATTTTTGTGAAGATGTTGAAACTGTGCAAACCTTGTTTTCATAGAAACGAGAACTGTGTGAGGCTCAGGATCTTTGTGTGTTTGTCTCTCATACACGCACACAAATTGGTGAAGGAACATCTTTTCTCATGTGTGAGTGCAGAATCAGTTCAGTCTTTTACACAATTTTCCTCACATTTATTCCATGTTTCCTCATTGTTCTAGAGTGCTGCACTTTATAAATGATTCCTGTGCTCAACAAATGTTGAATCTGATTTTACTAACCAAAGGTTTGCGTCATTTTAATATATACAATACTAGATACTAAAAAAAACTATTACTTTGAGTGATTTCTTTATCTCTGGATTTTAGTGAAAATGATTTTACAAACTGTGAAACTCAACTAAACGTAGTTTATATGAAGTAAAAATGTTCAAATGTTAGGCAAGTAACTTCAACAAATAAAACTTAAAGTTAAGATTGACAGTATTCAAATTAAAATATTTAGTCATCTGCATGCCTTTGAAACCTTATGATTTAGAAATATTTAAAAAGATACATATTATAGAGCTATTTATATAATGACTGACTGAAGTGATGAATATATCTTCCAACTGCACATTAAGTTTGATGTTTGGTTGACATGTCAAGTTTGAGTTTGTCTTGTGTCTCTCAGTGATCACTGGTCATTCACATCACTGTAATTACACATACTATCCATGATGCTTTGTTTGTTTCTTTTTTTGTAACACTGCCGTTTTATGGGCCATTTCCATTTGCTTGTAAATCGTTTTGTAAGTCACTTTGGATAAAAGTGCCTGCTAAATGTAAAGATAACTTAATTTATTCACTTATTTGTTTCAACAAACTCTAACAACACACATATTTTAGTTTTTAAAATGTGTATTGGGTAGTCTCAGGTTATTACATTTTTTTATAATGGACCATGGATGCATTCTTAAACAGGCCTACAAGTATAACAGGACTGGATTTTTAACATCAGCCATTATATAGCTGCACGGTGAACATGCTAAATGCATGTGGACATAAAGCAAATTTTAACCCTACCAACTAACTGTATTTTTCAAATAACGGCTAAGAAATCATTTAGGTAACTGGACTGTATGTTAATATATTGTGGTTTTGAGATATTTGTTGCGCTGAAAAAAGAACTTGTAGAATTTACTTTAAATCCTTGTAACAATTAGCAATTTCGCATGCATATTTTTCAATTCAAGTACAACTGGAATCAAGTAAAATCTACTGAATAATACATTTAACATTTGTTACAATATAAAATAAATATGACTCGAGTAAACACATAAAATTGATCAAGTTAAACAAACATGTGTCTTACTCAAACTTCACAGTTTACTTACGTATTGAAATATAGCACAGCCTACTACAAGCAAGTAAAAAGAGACTAGTAGCTTCTATACGGCATGGCATTAGCACAGTTATTGCTCATGAGGGGAGTAATATACTTCATGACTAACATTGTGCCTCCCTCGGCCTGACACCGCTCTTCTGAATAATGGTTTGTTTAAAAAAAAACGTAGTAATTTTTGTTTGATTTATCTTTGAGATTTAGGAGAGTTTTGGTTTAATTTTTAACAAATAACTTAAACATTTTTGTTTTTCAAAATCATGTCATTTTATGTAGTCTCAATACTAAATAAATAAGTAAATTTAAGTGGGTTGAACATAATAAAATTGAGTTGGATTTACTCAGTAATTTATTCACGATCTAAATTATTACAAATTTAAGAACAATAATTAGTAGATTTCATTCCTAAGATTTTTGTTATTTTAACTTAATTTTAATCATTTATTTTCATAAAATCTACTAAGGCACAGAATCTTTTTTACCGTGTGTGTTTTGCACTAAAAAAAACAGCTCATCTAGAAAAATCTCTGAACATTGCACATTGGACTTTTCTGACAAGTTAACTTTTGTTGGTTTTCTAGGACACTGGAGGCAAAAACAATATGAATTCCCAAACCACTCTGTTACACATTTAGGACCGTTTTTAAATGTTTTATTTATTGTTCTTTAGTTCGTTTGAATATTTGAAGTTACCAATGCATAAATGTGTGAACAGAGGTAAGAGTAAAGCTTATTTTCCTTGTGTTGGAGCACTGATTGTTTTGCAGATATGAGTCGGAGGTCTTGACACAATGGTTCTGTTCGTGTTGAGTTGTGTTGTGTATGGGTGTGTAGGTTTTTTCTGTATGTTGACAGATTTATGTTATGTATTTGATCTAAAGGCATTTGCATATATATTTGACAAATCTAAATGTGAGAACACAATTGCCCAGTTTCACAGACAAGGCTTAAGGCTATAGTCCCATGAATGCTTACGCAGTCTAAACTGAAAACATCTTGTACTAACATATCTTAAAATATATCAATGCCATTGTTTTGTCTCAAGATGCACGCCAGTACTTAACGAAGGAAGTCCTGGCTTAAGCCAAGATTTGTCTGTGAAACCGGGCCAATAATTTCTATTCGAAAACTAAAACTTGTCTAATAAATAATGAGGAAAATGCAGTGAATAAGAGCCCAGAATAGATGCAAACTACTACACTGTTTAAAAATCATCTGAGGCCGGGTGACACCTGAAAACACTGTCTGAGAAGACACTGAAATATAACACAGATTGGATTTGTTTTTGTTTTATTTAGTCTCAACATAGTTCTCATTATCACATTGTTCTGATGTGTGTTTTGTTATTCTAGAATACATATTTTTACCAAATGAATAATTGATCCTAAACTCATTTCAGTACAAGAGTTCCGAGTCTGTAGACAAAATTTGACCTCACGAAAGCGCAATTCTTTGAACTGATAGCAGTGAAATCTTGTATAATGAAAGGGGAGAGAGCTGATTTGCTCTCGTGTATTTGAATACTCGTCCTTGACCGAGAATAAACATCGAAAAGACAGAAACGTGTTCTCCGAGTCGATTTTCTTTATTTGGATCATTTCAGTGAGAGACTGTTGGATTAAAAAAGGTGTCGTTATTTAGCAGATATTTTGAGCAAAACTTTGCAAACCATTGCCAGCTAACGTTTTCTTCTCTAAACTTGCTTAAATCTGTATATAAAAAAGGAGCTTGCAAAAATATCACACAATATTTTATTGAAATTCAGCAAATCCTTTACATAACCCATTTCACAGCAGATGTTAGAAACCTTTTCAATCCTGATCCGGCACTGCAGCATCTTCAATGTTTTCAAATAAAATCCATCGGATGTCAGCAAAACAATAATATAATTATATTATAATTAATAATAAATACGTTTCTACTAGCAACTTAAAGTGCCATTAACCCAACCTGTGATATTCAATATAAGGTTGATTCTAAAGAGTTAAGAATAAAACTCAATGTTGACTGAGGATGTTGGTTTGTCCCGCTGTTGTAACTGCAGCGTAACGGCTGAGGCGTCTTTGGCTTTATAATCTCTTGGAGAGGTGGTTGTCTACATTTAAGAGTCCCATTCGCCGGACGGCATATCTGAACTTTCTTCATCATCAGAATCATTGGTGACCTTCTTCATTCTCAACATGGCAGCTTTGATGCTTCGCTCCAACTCAGAGTCTGCTGCAGGGGCGGGGCCGGCAGAGGGCGGTACTTTCTTCAGTGCCACACCCTGTCGGATGGCTGACATGATGCTGTCTCTGACATCCACGTGCTCCGTGTGGTTCGGGACTTTACGCAGTTGCTTCTGACCTCGCTGCAGGGACGCTAAAAGCTCGTCCATTAACCCTGCAGCAGAAAGCGCCCCGTGAACGTGTGCTTTGACTTTTCATAGTCATTTTTACGCTAACGAAGTCAGACTCAAAAATCTATACTTATACTCACCAGTGTTTTGCTCCAGAGCGTTTCTTTTAGGCAGCTTCTCGCTGATCGGCAGAGCGGGAAGCAGAGGGAGGGGTGGCGGAGGAAGGGGTGGGGCAGGAGGTGGGGGAGGAGCTTGGGGTGGGGGAGGTTCTTGAGATGTAGGAGGAACCTGGGGAGGAGGTGTCTGGTCTGGAACCAGTATCTCCACAGGGATGTCGCTTGGCTTCAGGGCACGAGCCTTCCTACAGGGATCGGAGTTTTGCGGTCCCAGACTTATGATTGACAGAGGCTGTGATGAGTCATCATCGTCGTCATGTGACATCGGCCTCGACTGAGCAGCCTTTAACACACACTTACCCTGATGCCTCTGAACTCACACACACACACACACACACACAGAGAGAGAGACAAATAATTCACTGAAGCAAATGATGACGATGTTCATACACACTGTAAACCCAAATGAGTTGGCAAAACTGTAAAGGAATCAAAAGTCTTACGTTTTCAACGGAGTACAACTTTCACATTCTGATTAAAGTTACACAATTACAAGTACACAAAGATGCACAGTCATGTTAACATTTTTTTTAAAACTTTGACTTAAGAAAATCTGAATAAATAAGAGATTGATCTCTGAACACAGTTGACGCAACACACATCAAGATTGTCACGTAACCTCCCACAGTCTAAACACAAGTACCTGTCGTCTAAACAACACAAAACCGTAAAGATTCTTCGATTCTTTCACATGAAACAACAATTTACTCTCCTAACGCGGGCTGACGCAAGGAACTGGAAATCTTTCTATTGGACAAGGAGCAAACTTCTTTTTTCAGACTCGCACAGTAATGTTAAAACAAACAGAAATACGTGCAGTACAATGATATTTTGAAGTGACGTTTAATTCACAAATAGTTGAAGTTAAAGAAAGAAATCAGAGAGATCAGATTCAATCAAAGTTTCATCCGACTATTGATAACAAACACTCCTGGATGATGCTGGAAGAAATATTTTTTCATGTCTAATCTATTGAATCATTTTGAACTTTCCAATGAAAGTGCTTTAATCTATTGAAAGAATCATTTCTTACATTTCTCATGAAAACTAAAATGACACACCGTTCTGAAGCTGCGGAGTCTGTTAAGAGTTTTCTCTCTCTCGACCTCCACCCACTCCTTCATCTGATGCTCTTCCTCTCTCCTCTTCTCTCGCTTCTGAACACAAAACACTGCATCAAAACCCAACACAAGCTGATCAGAATACTGAAAAAAACATTAGAATGGACCACACTACTTTTAGTGATTTATATTTCTTTACTGAACTGTGTGCATTCTGGGATGGCACACCGCACTCAGCATTTCAGTTATGTGCGTTTTTTTCAGTGAGGAAAGACGGAGAAGACGTCGCTGCTGTCACAATAAAACCACATGTTCAGGTTGACGTTTCATGCTTTCATTCTGCTGAACACACATGTGACATGTACGACGTTTACTCACGGAGGGCAGAAACAAGCTCTCTGATAAACATATAGAAAGGGTGCAATGCATTCTGGGACTGTGACCCCTGCTGGACTCCTGAGGGTCTGACAGCAGGTTCAGTCGCCATGGCAACTCAGCCAGCCCACAGATGCCCACAAGATCCTGCAGCACTGTAACCGTGACTCATTATGGGATGCTTCGTGTGACGATGTAGTGGGCTGCGGTTACCATGGTAACGGGCAGATTACTCACCAGCTGCGCGGCATGGTGTTGGTGGTGCTGCTGGGATTTCTGCAGTACTGAACACTGCTGCAGCTTGTGAGCCTGAACACACACGTCCTGCAAACACACACACAAGATACACACCTTCAGTGAGTGTGTGTGTATAGACAGTTTCAAAGCAACAACACAAAGTTTACTGCAAATGCACATGTTTGTGGATTGCCTTTAACTTCCGGTACACATTCGCAAACAATAAAGTGTCAGTAGATTATTTCTGATAACAATCAAAAAAACTGAGAAGAAGCCTTACTTGGCTAAACTTGGCTCTCCAATATTTTGAGTTTTGACAGCGATACCAAACTCAACCTCTAGATGTCAATGTACCATACGGTTTCTTTAAATGCAACCAAGCTGACCTAGTATTTCTGTGCTCGAAACACTCCCCCAGCACTCCAACTTGTTTCAGAATGTTTTTGATACGTCTGGATCCCTGTTTCGTAACAGGGATTCTATTCCTTTTATTGGCAATTCTCCCGGAAAAGCATGCCCACGGCAAGGCAAAACAAAGAGCCCGCCCACACGCCAACCGACGAGCGAAAGGAAGACCCACTTAACAAGATGGTCTGCGCTGTGGGCCTGCAGCTGCTGCTCGTTACTCTTGCGATAGTGAGAGAAGTTGAGGTGTGTCTGTTTGTTCGGGGCATTTCAGTGATGGATGTTATATAAACGCTGGATTTGGAGATGTTTGAGACTGATAGATGGCGCGGTCCCAGCGCTAAAAGATGCCGGACATGAACCGCACGCGGTAAGTCAAACTAGGTAAGTCAAACTAGGTCATACGTCTGTGTTTTGTTGGCAATCGGCGCGTACGTGCATAATGTAAACAACAGGAAGGGATTAATGTGATGATGTGTTGTGTGCTCGTGCTGTAGTTCCATCCCACTCTCCCCACTAGTCCCACCTCCAACAGCTCATGTTTTTCCAGAAATAATGGTACAGCTGTATCTCTCTTTTATAAATGTGATCAAACTAAAGACTCTTCAAAGATACGACGTATGCGATACTACTGTACAGCCACTCAAGATTAATATGAGATTGGCAGAAACTGAGTGTGTTCCCCATCTTTAACATAAATTAAATCAAATTTAAATAGTTATAATTAGGGCTGTCAAACGATTAATTGCGATTAATTGCATCTAGAATAAAAGTCTGTGTTTACATAATGTATGTCTGTGTACTGTGCATATTAATTTTGTATTTATGAACACATACATGTACAGTATATTACAGAAAATGTTAACATTTATTTATATTTGCCAATAATTGTAATGATATGTAAATGTTTATTAATATTAATATTTAATTTTTTCTTAAATAAATGCGTATGTTTTTATAAATACAAAATTAATATGCACAGTACACAGACATACAGTATGTAAACCCAAACTTTTATTCTGGATACGATTAATCGTGATTAATCGTTTGACAGCCCTAGTTATAATATTAGACACTAACCAAACACAGACTGGAAGTTAACTGCAGTCCAGGCACGCGCATCCGATGAAACGGTCTATAAAGCTACAGACTATAACCAACTAGTCAACTAATGGTGAATCATTCAGCTGCTTTCAGGTTCTGTGTTAAGAAGAGAACTTAAAGGAAATAGTTCGGCCAAAAATGAAGATGAATTACTCACTTTCTATTTCTTCCAAACCTGTTTAAATGTCTTTGTTCTGTGAAACACAGAGAAATATATATGGAAGAGTGTTAGAAACTGAGATTTCTGGGGCATCACTGACTACCATAGTAGAAAAAAATAAAATGGTAGTCAAAGGTGCCCAGAACTGTTTGCTTTCCTAAATGTCAAAATATCTGCTTTCGTGTTAAACGGAACAAAAAAATAAATACAATTATTGTTCCTACTATGGTAGTCAATGATGCCCCGGGAATGTTAGTTGCTAACATTCTTCCAAACATCTTTCTTTGTGTTTAACAGAAATGTAAACGGGTTTGGAACAACTTGAGGGTGAGTAAATCGTGACAAAATTTTCATTTTTGGGTGAACTATCCCTTTAAGACTGAAGCGCCCATGAGTCATGACATGACACCAGAAGAGCAGCGTGTTGCTCAGAAGAGGATGGAGGTTTCACAGGTAAAGATCAACACACTACATGAACCCACAGTAACCCGCCCGCGTGTGTGTGTGTACCCGCTGGTTTCTGAGGTAAGCTCTGCGTGATGATATTGTTCCTCTTTTATTCTCCAGCTGTTTGAGTCTCTGCTGCAGGTGTGTGTGGGCGGAGCTTACATCCACCTGAACATCCAGCAGCTCCTCAGGGTCCTGACAGGTGTCATAATACACCACCTGCTCCTGCAGCTCTGTATCACACACACACACACAGTCTTTAGACCAGCAGGTGATGTTAAACACACAGATGTGTGTGTGTGTGTGTGTGTGTGTTCAGGACCTCTGATTTGTCGTCGTGTGGTGTGAATCTGTGTCAGCAGCAGCAGCTCCTCGTTTCTCAGGATCTCAAATCTGCAGTCATAAAGTTCCAGCTGTGTTTCATAATATTGCAGCTCCAGCGCACTGACGGCACCCGCGCTCTTCATCACACCACGGATCTGCGCGCACACACACACACACAAACACACACACACACACACACACACGCACACACACACACACACACACACGCACACACCAGAAACACTGAAACAGTCGCTGTGTCTCGTTTCAAAAGGGTACATCCTCTGAAGGGTGCGGTATACGGAGGGTCCTCAACTTAGAATTAAACAAGACGTCCTTCATAGGACATATTGGAAAAAAGGAAACAGGAAGTATGATGTTGCTATGACAACACGTTGCACTCTTACACATGTCAAATGAATAAAAACGAATTTAACATGATTTGAATAAATAATAAGTCGTTTAGTTTCTACCCTAAACAATGCCAGAAGAGTTTTAAAATTTCTTTCCTTACTGGTTTAAACATTTTAAATCACTAAACACTTCTAATCCTACTTTACTACATCTGTCTACTGAGGAAATAAAACGTTTAAAAAAATATATAAACACTACATATTAGCCGTTTTTCAAATAACAGACGTTGATCAAGATTTTGTGCTTATATCTACTCTTAATGCACACACACGCACTCTCACACACACACGCACACACACGCACAAACACGCACACACACTCTCACACACACACACGCACACACACACACACATGCGCACACACACACACACTCTCACACACACGCACACTCTCACACACACACACACGCGTGCGTGCGTGTGTGTGTGTACTTGTACATCTATATTTGTGAGGACCGGTTTGAGTTGTAGACCAGCGGTGTGAGGACAAGGAGAGTAAAGTGAGGACATTTTGGCCGGTCCTCACTTCCAGAGACCCCTTTAAAGGGCTGTTTGAGGGTGAAGACTTGGTTTTAGGGTTTAGGTTATAGTTAGGTTAAGGGTCAGGGTTAGGGTCAGGCATGTAGTTCTGACGGTTAGGGTGACGGGCTAGAGATTGCATTGCGTCAATGTATGTCCTCATAAAGATAGCTGCGCAAACACACAGGTTTGATTGACTATACTAGTGAGGACATTACATAGACTTCCATTGATTTTATATCAGGCTTATGATATATTCTATCCCCTATCCCTAACCCTGACCCTTAACCTAATAATCACACAAACATGTGCACTCTATTACATTTAAAGACAAACACTATTTGAGCGAATTATGAGCCTTTTTATTTAGTGAGGACCAGTCAAATGTCCCCACAAGTGGGTTCACACGTATTTCACTGTGGTACTGAGGACATTTGGCCCTCACAAATATAGCTAAACCAGTACACACACACACACACACACACACACGCACACACACGCACGCACGCACACACACGCACACACACACGCACACACACACACGCACGCACGCACGCACGCACGCACACACACACACGCACACACACACATGCACGCACGCACACACACTTTATCTCGTATGTGGAGTCTCTTGCGTTTGATGCACATCTCTCTGGCTCTCATGTGCTGCAGTGTCTCTTTAGCCAATAACAGTTTGAGTTTCTCTTGTCGGGGAGTGGCCATCGTCCAAGATGCCTGACCAAACCTTTTCTGATCTTCTTCCATCTGTTTCACCATACCTGAACACACACAAACAGATTGTAAATGATCAAACACTCCAAAAGTCTTAAAGGGGTCATATGACACGGTTAAAAGGAATATTATGGTTTGTTTTAGATGTAATGTAATGTGTATACAGGATTTAAGGTTGATAAACGCTGTATTTTCCACACACCGTGCATGTTTGTATCTCCTCTTTGCCCCGCCTCTCTGAAACGTGCAGATTTTTAACAAAGCTCATGGCTCTGATAAGCGAGGTGTGCTGTGATTGGCCAGTTCACCAGTGAGTAGTGATTGGTGGAATACTGTAAGCGTGTGAGGGAAATGTAACGCCTCTGACCATATTTGGAACATCAGGTTCCTCTTCAATTGTACTGAAAGGTACGCCCACCTTACTTGAGTATACATTTGGGTGGTCTTAGTCAAATCAGACCACCAACTGACGTAGATTTGTGGGGGTGTGGCTACACGAGGTGTTTCAGGCAGGTCTGGGTCTTTTGTTCCCACACTTTCATTTCTGCAATTTTACGTGTCTAATACATGCATGAGCAACTTATAACACACCAAAGACACAGAAAAACACGTATTCACGCCATATGACCCCTTTAACATTTCTAAAGGATCTGATTTTCTGTGTGTGCGTGTTATGATTTCTTATTTTCTTATCCTTGTTTTTCTTTACTAATGTTATAGATTTATTTGATCAGTTATATTTTCATTCCATTCTACCCATTAATCTATTCTACATGGATAAAGTCACGAGACAATGTTGTGAGTGTTTGTGACCTGTGAGAGCGTTTGATGTGTTCTTGAAGTAGTCAGCGGTGATGTCCTGTATTGAATGAACGGCCGCTTGACCTCGCTGCCTCCATTCATTCATCTCTGCCTCCAGTTCACGCACACGCTTCGGCCCCAACTCTTCATACTGCAGACACTTCTACACACAAACAACCAGTTGACAAATAATACCGTCACCTTCGTCTATTGAATATCCACTGTGTACACACCAGCATTTGTGTGTGTGTGTGTGTCTTGTTTTTATAAACCTGAATGCACAACAACTCACGTCACTGTGGGGACCAAAACTGAGGACCCCATGGGCAAAAAAGCTTAAAAAATCATGTGTGTGTGTACCTGAATCTCAGTTGTGTAAAGTGTGGCGAGCTCTCTCATGTCTCTGAAGGGCTGTAGAAGGTTCTGGTGAAAGTGGGTTGACACACTGACAAACTGTGTGTAGAGCTCATCTTCTTCATCATAGATCTTCATCAGCTGCATCAGTCCATCAGCACTCGAACGACTGTCAACAACCTAAACAACACAACTCACATTACATCAACACTGTCAACAATCCGATCAACACACACACACGCACGCACGCACGCACGCACGCACACACACACACACACACACACACATAAAGTAAAATTAAGCAAGAGCAGAACAGACAAATAAGTGTGTTTATGACAAATGTTGTTCATCTCACCGCGCGTAGCGCGTCTTCAGCGCGCGTGATCTCGTCCCGCATCGCCTTGCGTTTAAACTCGTGCAGATTTTCGTAGTATTCCTGCTCATCCTTTTCACTGACGCTGAAGAGCGCGTCCAGCACGATCCCGCGGCCGCACGCGTCCACAGCGAAGCTGAAGTATCGCTCCAGCAGCCTGCACGACGCGTCGACATCGCTCCGCGGCGCGCTGAAGAACAGCAGCTCCCACAGGTTGGGCTCGCGGAAGCGCGTCAGGTCAGGGAAGAGCGACGCGAGCTCATCGCGCACCGCACACAAATGCGCGTGCACGTGTCCCAGGAGTTCGCTGGAGAACAGTCCTGCGCAGCTCCCGCTAGCGTCTCCGCGCCGCTGTTGCGTCCGGTCATGACACGTCACAGCAAACTTCGACTCTATTTCGTTCCACTCCACGATAAACCGGAGTTTATGGTTCTCGCTGTTGTCGAACGCGTCGGTTTTAACGGCAACCCATCCGTCTAGACTGTCCGCTCGCTCGCTGTCCGCGTCGCTCATGGCGTTCATGGCCTTTGCTTGTGTTTCTTTTTTGATTTTGACGTCATCCTGCGGTCATGTGATCATGGGGAATTCCTGCGGCCACGTGATGGCAGTAAGTGTCTGCACTCCGTTGTCTTATCTGCAGTTGCTTCAGTCATCCGATACCAAATCCTGTCTGTATAGAGAAAGAAAGAAAACCCGAATGACAGATATCTGCAAACTCACGTCAGTACGGATTTCCTTCCGTAGATCTTCGTCGATTGATGATTGGCTGTTTTTACTAGAACATGTGACTGTCCAGATTTTCTCACAAACGTGATCGTGCAGATTTTCTCACAAATGTGATCGTGCAGATTTTCTCACAAATGCATGTGCAACAGCAGGTGGTGCTATTGGGAATTAGAGCAAGCCCTGATATAAACACAATATTAAATCAAGATTCCCTTATAAGAAAATATCCTTGAAAAAGTAGTTTGTTTTGTGAACGTAAACAGTTGGGAAACAAGAACGAGAGAATGAGATGGGGTGGAAGGGGTGACAACATTGCAAATGCATCCAGTTTGTTGTATGTTATTTGTATATTAAAACCAATGCATAATTCATTATTTATTATTAAGAACAGCAACTGATTACTATTAACAGTTTCAATAAATTTCATGAGACTAACTGAATGAAACTTGATGAATGAAACTAATTCAGTTTCTGGCACTGGCAAGGGTGGCACGCAAGGAAATGTTCATGGCTTCTTCCTATAGAAACTAATTCCCAATAGCACCACCTGCTGTTGCACATGCATTTGTGAGAAAATCTGGATGATCACATTTGTGAGAAAATCTGGACGTCACATTTGTGAGAAAATCTGGATGATCACATTTGTGAGAAAATCTGGACGTCACATTTGTGAGAAAATCTGCACGGTCACATTTGTGAGAAAATCTGCACGATCACATTTGTGAGAAAATCTGGACGTCACATTTGTGAGAAAATCTGGACGTCACATTTGTGAGAAAATCTGCACGGTCACATTTGTGAGAAAATCTGCACGGTCACATTTGTGAGAAAATCTGCACGGTCACATTTGTGAGAAAATCTGCACGGTCACATTTGTGAGAAAATCTGCACGGTCACATTTGTGAGAAAATCTGCACGGTCACATTTGTGAGAAAATCTGCACGGTCACATTTGTGAGAAAATCTGCACGGTCACATTTGTGAGAAAATCTGCACGGTCACATTTGTGAGAAAATCTGCACGGTCACATTTGTGAGAAAATCTGCACGGTCACATTTGTGAGAAAATCTGCACGGTCACATTTGTGAGAAAATCTGCACGGTCACATTTGTGAGAAAATCTGCACGGTCACATTTGTGAGAAAATCTGCACGGTCACATTTGTGAGAAAATCTGCACGGTCACATTTGTGAGAAAATCTGGACGGTCACATTTGTGAGAAAATCTGGACGATCACATTTGTGAGAAAATCTGCACGGTCGCATTTGTGAGAAAATCTGCACGGTCACATTTGTGAGAAAATCTGGACGATCACATTTGTGAGAAAATCTGTACGATCACATTTGTGAGAAAATCTGGACGGTCACATTTGTGAGAAAATCTGCACGGTCACATTTGTGAGACAATCTGGACAATCACATTTGTGAGAAAATCTGGACGATCACATTTGTGAGAAAATCTGCACGGTAACATTTGTGAGAAAATCTGCACGGTAACATTTGTGAGAAAATCTGGATGATCACATTTGTGAGAAAATCTGCACGGTCACATTTGTGAGAAAATCTGGACAATCACATTTGTGAGAAAATCTGGACGATCACATTTGTGAGAAAATCAAGCTGAGAGAATCTCATAAAAAGGTGAGACTTAAACACAGTACATTTATGTTACACCTTTGCATTTTCTCTCGAATTGCGTTATGTATTTGTAAAACGCTTTCTGTTTGTTTCAGATTTTAGTTTCTTTTGCAAAAAAGGTTGCGTTTGTTTGCAAAACGCTGGATTTGTTTGTTAAATTTAGGCACAATTTTCGCTCCATACAGCCACTTTCCGATCACATGTGCCATGATCAAAGTACCGCGACGTCAGCAAAACAAGACCGGCGAAGCAGCTCCTTGTAATCAGCTGACGACACACTTTCTTTTAATTGGCCGGAATGTACACGTGCATGTTTATTCTGATACTCTCGGTTACGCTGGCTTACTTACACGAATTTGCTTTTATATCTGCTCTTAATGCAAAACATTGATATGTCTGTTACGTTCACTTCATCGGTGACAGAGAAAACAAAAGCCCGTGGTGTGCTGCTCCCTACAGGACGCATAAAGTGTCTCTGCAGCATGCAGATCTCGCCAGGCGGTGGCAGGCTAGTATGGCTCAACTCGATCAAGCCTGCAGTCTTCTTCTTATTATAAACATTTATATTGAAAATATTACAAGGGATGCATTTCAAGATTATGTATAACAAAACATTTGTAAACATAATACAAAAAACGTCAATTATAAATTTAAATGAAAAATAATAATAATGAAAATTATAAAAAGTATAGTCTTTTTTTTAGCAGAGTAAGGGCCCGTCCACACCGGTACGACAATCGCGCGCGTTTATCGTTTTTTTGTTTGTTTGACGCGCCGCGTTTAAAACTGGCCTTCCAATGAGATTGGTGCTTTTGTTCACGTGCCTGGAGCTCCTGAAGTTACAGTAAAACACGACTTGGGGGCGCTCAAGCACAAAACGGTCTTGCCGAGCACACATTCCCTGCGTTCCTTTTCGAAGGGCTCATCCCCATGCCCTAAGCCCGTCGAATGGTTTACCCTCTGGAGTGAGAGCTTTGAAGGGTTAAAGAATGTAGGGGACCAAACAACTGTTTCTTGAAGTGCCCTTTTACGTCATCATCCCGCGCCCATAAGGGATGTCACTACGCAAAGAATCATGGGAGCCCGAAGTGACCATCAGTTGTACCCTTCGAAATCCTTCACTCTGAAGGGCCCTTTGAAGTGGCCAGTTATGAGCACTTCGGTTAGGAACGACCCTTCAGTATGGCGGCCATGCTTGTTGTCACTCCGAAGGGCTCTAACGGAGGGCGATATATCCCAGTTGGAACGCAGGGATTGACGAAGAGGAAGCAAGATGAATTCTTCTTCTGTGTGACAAGCGAGTGTCAGGAGCATAAAGTTGCGCAGCGCCACCTTGTGTACCGGGGTGTTTCTGTTTTTCCTCAAGCGGCATCTGTCAGAGTGAATTTGCACGTTCACTCGGCTCATCGCCAGTGAAAATCGTTTGGGTATGAACGCTGAAAAACATTGGCGATAAGTGCGTGCGATTAACGTCTCGGTCTGTACGTTTCTTAAGGGGGTAGAAAGGAATCAATTAAACATATTTCTGTTCACTGATGATCTAACAATTACATCTACATTTTCTTCAATTTATAAAGGGTTTCGGCAAAACTTTTTAACTCGGAGCAAAAAAACAATAATATTAGGATTAGAACCTATAACTTTACATTTATGGATATAACTTTTTCCAAGCAAGCACAGGATTCTGATAGCATTGTCCAATGTAGTGAAGCCAGTGTTGGAAAATAAACACAGGACCATTTCTTCTTTAATATCAAATTACTAAACAACTTAAAAATCAATAATGAAACCTCAGTCCAAAATAACCTTGTTACTGTACATCTAAAAAAACAAGTGAACCACTGAATCATCTTCATCACCCCAAAAAGAACAATCTGGTTGAATATCCATAAAGAAGCCTGCGGTCTCCGCACTTGACCACTTTCATGACGTATTTCCTGTTTTGGCCCACGTGTTCTAGTGGGTGTGAAGGTCCCAAGTGAGCATGTAATATTTCTATCCCGTGTGACAAACATGTAATTCATGTGGTGTTTGTAATTATGTGATAAAAAGCAGTTTTACAAAATACATAACTCTGAAGTTTACACAATTAAAATGTGCAGCACTTTACGTTTTACTATGAAATTATATGGAATCTTATTATATAGTCAAGTCAAGTAAGGTTGATTTTATAACACTTTATTTGTATTGTATCAAAACACCTGTACCCCCCCCAAAAAAAACACATGTTAGCCAAACAGAGAATAAATAAAGATATAACCTTAAAAAGTAGCAGTATACACTCGACAGCTTTCCGCAACATCTCACGAAATCCAGGTAAAAAGTCTCCTGATTTATTTAGAATTTAAAAGTTTTACTTAATTAATATTGCATATAGGAATTTATAGTCTGTTATATTTGACCTGTGCTTCTCTCTCCTTTATCCTAAATGTGTGCTCTCACTGAGCGTGTGTGTGTGCGTACTTGTCTGTGTACGTACGTGTGTGTGTGTGTGTGTGTGTGTGTGTGTGTGTGTGTGTGTGTGTGTGTGCGCGCGCGCATCCGTGTGTGTGTGTCTCTCTGTGTCTGTGTGTGTTGGTGCGTGTGCGTGTTGTGTGTGTGGAGTGTTTTGTGTGTGGGTGTGTCTGTCTTCTGTGTTTTCAACCTTTTCTTGTTTTTACAGGTACAACTTTAATTATTTTGCTTATAGTCAATATGTCTCATGTACAGCTGCTTTGTAACAATGAAAATTGTAAAAGCGCTATATAAATAAAGTTGAGTTGAGTTATACCTAGAACATGATGCATGATGGGATACACTTAGCCCTGAATAACAGTGTGGTTTTAGTGTGTGTTAAGGGCACTGCATTTTGCCGTTTTTAAGTCGGGGTATTTGGGCGAAGCCATAGAATACCTCAGAGATGACGACAGGTGTGTCCCAAATCGCGCACTTATACACTATTCAATGCCACGTAGTGTAAACAGTGTGAGTAGTGCGTACACATTGAAAAATCTCAAAAAAGAAGTGCACTTTAAGTACCCGTATGATGCACTTTTTCAATCGAAAATATGAAGTGTGGAACTGTGGACACTTCACGCACTTAACGGTTGAAAAAAGGGAGGCGAGGCTATCGGACGCTTCTCGGGCAAAACTCTCCTTCAGAGTGATAACTAGGATTGGGAATCGTTTCAATTTTATCGATTCCAATTCTGATTCTGCTTATCGATTTCGATTCTTATCGATTCCCAGTTTCAATTCCACAGTTGAAGTAAAACATTTAGATATCAACCTTTATGGTCATTTAGCCTGCTTATTGACTTGTTTGCAAAATATATACATATATATTTATGAGCACCGTTTTATATTTACACATAGAAACACACTTTTTCTGATTTATTACAATTTGTATTATCATAGTTGACCTACATCAAGGTTAAACTGCAGTTACTATAATGCAACTATGGTTAATTTGTGATTCCTGTGCTTTAATGCAAATTCTATAGCTAAACTATGCTTACTATAGTAAAAAATATCGTTAATTTTCATAAGGGCTTTTATTGAGATGTCAGCAGTTCATGCAACGCATGTACTTTTCTGAAAATATGCACACAGGAATTGATGAGGGGAATTCAAATTTTAATCTCAAGTATCCGATTCCTATTCCTTTCGATTCCGATCCGACTCCTAGCCTTTCGATTCCAATTCCAAATTGTAATTGATTTTCGATTCCCAACCCTAGTGATAACGCTTCAATCTGATGATGACTAAAGTCATGCTGTGCAAAACACATGAAAACTACATTAAACGTACAAGTTGATGTTTAGTCACATGCATTGTGCCGTGCGATTGACGTCATTTGCACTCGTCTGGGAAAGCGATATACTTCTGATTAATATAAAACCCGTTTAGTATTCCATTTGGGACGATACTACCCTTCATACACTACATGATTGAGTGCATAGTTTAAGTGCATAGTGTATAGTATGTCATTTGGGACACAACTGTATTTTTGTACGCAAACCCCAGAAGTGAGTTAGCATTTTACCACTTCCGGTTCCATCACCCCGAAGTCTAAACTATGCCCTTAAAGTATGTACTGCTTTTGTTATGGAAGAGTATATGCATTTTAGTGCGTAGCAACACTGTACACGCACTGGGACATACTAACACGCAACGGAAGTGGCCATTGTTGCCTAGATGACACTGTGATACTTACCTGTCACGAACACCAAAATACAGCTCTTCCTTGTATTTAAGTATTTATTCATTCGTTATTTCGTATGTAATGTTAACTGTATACTTACATTTATTAATTTAGCGAAGCATCTTTTATTTAATGTTATTAATGCAGTGTAGCATCACTAAACTCCACCCTCTCGCGGTGAGTTGTGGGTAATATCAGCAATTAAGTGTCCAAGGATTTATAGTGTCTTAAAAACGGCGGTTGCTAACAAGTTGCTAAAAGCGACTAACTTTGGGAGGGACGTTAGACGTCATAGCGCATTTAAATCTCACAAAAACAGTAACTGGTCATTCACGTAACATCACACAGTGTTAAGAATCAAAGTGCTTAATTTTTGCTTAGTTTTTTTCATTATTATTTTTTGTGTGTGTTGTTGTCTTATTCGTCTGTGCAAATGCCCCTTTAAAAAAAAAAATGTGAATTTATATTGTATGCCAGTTTGTTATGTAAATCTGTAATATTTTGTTATATTTCATTAAAAAAAATTTAAAAGTGCATATAAACTTTTGAACGGAGTTATTTTGTGTAAATATTCTCGTGTGGGCTAAACTTAAACATCAGTTATGTAAAAATAGCTTATTCATGTTTATTATGACATTTTTATGATCACACACATAAGAGATTGTGCAGCAGGGTGCATGTGAGCATCTGATCTGTATGTGTGTGTGTTAGCAAATGCAGTGACTTCAGACTGATGCGTGACGACTGGAGTCGTTCTGTTTGCTGTTACTGTAGGAGGTTTGTATCAGCAGAGAACACACACTCGATTGATCCCGCCTTCTATAACCTCCACACACACGCACACGCGCACACGCACACACACACACACACACACACGTGTATTACTATACTAGTGAAGACATTCCATAGACTTCCATTGATTTTATATCAGGCTTATGCTACCCACCTTATTAAGTAAACGATGTGACGTACTTCCTTTTTGTGTGGAGACTTCCGTTCTATTAGCCAGCCGGTGGGAAACAATGCAAGTAGTGTCGTGGGAGCACGCTCAAAACACTGTTAAAAACAGTTATGGTAAATATTTTCCACACCTGCGATGTATTACACAGTGGGAGGATGAAATGAAGAAGTGGCCTGATATATCGTATGAATATATATTTCAATATTTTCTCTGGGAGTTGACGGGACTTGGATGCGCAACTATAAAAGCACAGAGGCGTAACAGTAACTGTTACCTGCACAGTGGGTCGAGTGTTTATACATGAAATAGACCACGAAGTCGTGTTTTTAAAAGCAGATGTGAATGCCAGTTAAAATGGTGCAAACACTTTTGGGTCCTAACAACTAACAACGGGAGAAGCGAGACGACTGGTTGCTCTTGTTTTGCAGTGCTCAGCATCCACATCCAGCTCTGGTGCGTGGATGATGGTCAAAACAAATGTTCTGTAGACTTTATTTGCGTTTGTACTGGCTATTATGGCAACCTCTAATTGCACACAATAAGCTTGTGCATTTAGTTTACATAATAAATATTAACTAGCCTGTCAAAACTACACACTCGTCTCACTCGCAATACAACTGCCATGAGCTATAGCGGCTCACCGGAAGACTAAACACAAACAGCTCAAAGATGGCGGCGCCCACATTTACACCAAAACTACTGTGGATATTTTCTGCCTAACCCCACCCCCTAAAGCTAATAATCACACAAATCAAGACTTTTTGACTTATGAGCCTTTTTATTTAGTGAGGACCAGTAAAATGTCTTCACAAGTAGGTTGGCCCTCACAAATGGAGCTAAACCAGTACACACACACACAGTGTTAAAAAGAGACACACACGCCGGTGCTGTGACATTTCTCACGTAAGGGTCTTCAGTTGAAAGCACTGCACTGCTGAACTGATGAACCTGCAACACAAACACAAATTTACACACACCACATCAGCACGTGCACATGCCTTTACAAAACACAGTAATGTGTCTGATTGTGAGATGCTGATGATGATGTCACACCTCCTCTTGAGTTCTGATGTCAGTCAGCAGATTCCTGCAGTTTACTGATGTCTGAGTTCAACTTCAGCCACGATCCCATCATCAGGAATAGCATGTGGAGCCAGCGCGCGCACGCACACACACGCACGCACGCACGCACGCACGCACGCACGCACACACACACACACACACACACAGATGAGGAGACAGAATGAGAGCGAGGCATCATGGGATAAGGATGATGTTAGATAGTCAGTACTTTACTAGGCAGCAGCAGCAGTTTTTAGTCTCTGGCTATCAGCATGATGTTAATTTTAGCCGCCGCTGCCGCCTCACAGTGCCAAACACATTTCCCACAAGACCCTGCAGCATAGCCGCTTTGGGTTTGGTCCAATATTATCTGATCCCACCTGCCAAGGATGAGAACCTCAACAATGAACCGTGCGTGTGTGTGTGTGTGTGTGTGTGGTGTGTGTAGACCGCAGCAGTCTTGCAGCTATTGGTCTGTTCTGAACACCACGTGACTTCATGTAGGAGGGGCGTATCAACAGAGCTGTAGAGCTTCAACAGTCTGCCTTCATTCCCTCCACAAACGAAAGAACAAACACCGACAAACAATCCGCTTTCACATCACTAACAACACAAGAACGTCAAGTGAAATATGTTATCAAGTACTCGAGTATTACCTCATGAACACAATAAAACACTCACTGTGATGAGCGCGAGAGTCACATCACTCCACAAACACACTCGCGCAGCCACCCTCCTCCAGCGGAGGTGACGTCACTGACCCGTTTCCTCGTTCGTTTCGCGTTGTGGCTAGAAGGGATGCAAAATCTTGCCATAAAACTACATTAAATTACATTGGCTAACGCCTACACATACCCCAACTCTAAACCTAACCTTAGAATAAAATAAAATATTATAAAAAAATATTAATCAACTGTTTTCAGCGTGACAAAAATGATGCGGTATTGAAGTGCGCATGCCCAGTGGAGATAGCTGCATCCCTTCTAGTCAAAACCCGGCTGGATCTCTGTCGCGCCCAGCTCCCATTGGTTGTTGTTTCTATGGGCCTGTCTGTGAACACTCGCGCACAAGTTGACCTTGATGATAGTATGTATGAAAATCAAATGTCACGTGCTGCTGTGTAGACATAAACATTATATGACAAACTACCACAACGCAACAAGATAAAAGCGTTTACTTTTTAACACGACAAAAAAATTACGACGGTTAAAAACATGTTATATATATCGAGTTCATACAAACCAGCAAATTGTCACCTGTGAATGACTATATATCCCGTTGGCGGGTTTATAACCAGATGAGGTGTAGCGGCATCTTGTTCAGTAAAACTGGATTCTTTTACGGTAATGATGACCGTTCCAAGATGGCGGTGTCTGGCGCGCTCCAATGTGACGTCTACGTATATAATGTACGGCACTGAACAGCGCCGCCTGTCGTATATTGAAGTATTTATCAGACACTCACATGAAAAGTGACATACAGCTATTTCGTGATTATAAACGAGTTTCTGATGTTAGGGTTAGGGTGTCAGAGCAAACATCACATTACTAGTAAACATCAAACATCAAATTATTAGTATTTTTACTTAAGTATTGTGAGGTTATTAAACAGGTTCAGACATAATAATATGCCTCTATATGCCTGAATAAAGACAACCGAAATAAAGTGGATAGTTTGTAACAGTTTTACTGTCACATTTGTCCTGTAATCGTAGATTGCAGTACCTACCTGTGTGTGTGTGCGTGTGCGCGTGCGTGTGGGTGTGTTCTACTTCGAATGCCCTGATTTGAAGAACATTTTTGTTCCAAATGCTCAGATGTAAGTAGCATTTGTTTCTATATACAGGTGCTGGTCATATAATTCGAATATCGTCAAAAAGTTTATTTATTTCACTAATTCCATTCAAAAAGTGAAACTTGTATATTATTTTCATTCATTACACACAGACTGATATATTTCAAATGTTTATTTCTTTTAATTTTGATGATTATAACTGACAACTAATGAAAACCCCAAATTCAGTATCTCAGAAAATTAGAATATTGTGAAAAAGTTAAATATTGAAGGCACCTGGTGCCACACTGTAATCAGCTAATGAACTCAAAACACCTGCAAAGGCCTTTAAATGGTCTCTCAGTCTAGTTCTGTAGGCTACACAATCATGGGGAAGACTGCTGACTTAACAGTTGTCCAAAAGACGACCAAGACACAAAAGGTCATTGCAAAAGAGGCTGGCTGTTCACAGAGCTCTTGTGTCCAAGCACATTAATAGAGAGGCGAAGGGAAGGAAAAGATGTGGTAGAAAAAAGTGTACAAGCAATAGGGATAACCGCACCCTGGAGAGGATTGTGAAACAAAACCCATTCAAAAATGTGGGGGAGATTCACAAAGAGTGGACTGCAGCTGGAGTCAGTGCTTCAAGAACCACTACGCACAGACGTATGCAAGACATGGGTTTCAGCTGTCGCATTCCTTGCGTCAAGCCACTCTTGAACAACAGACAGCGTCAGAAGCGTCTCGCCTGGGCTAAAGACGAAAAGGACTGGACTGCTGCTGAGTGGTCCAAAGTTATGTTCTCTGATGAAAGTACATTTTGCATTTCATTAGAAAAAAAGGTCCCAGAGTCTGGAGGAAGAGAGGAGAGGCACAGAATCCACGTTGCTTGAGGTCCAGTGTAAAGTTTCCACAGTCAGTGATGGTTTGGGGTGCCATGTCATCTGCTGGTGTTGGTCCACTGTGTTTTCTGAGGTCCAAGGTCAACGCAGCCGTATACCAGGAAGTTTTAGAGCACTTCATGCTTCCTGCTGCTGACCAACTTTATGGAGATGCAGATTTCATTTTCCAACAGGACTTGGCACCTGCACACAGTGCCAAAGCTACCAGTACCTGGTTTAAGGACCATGGTATCCCTGTTCTTAATTGGCCAGCAAACTCGCCTGACCTTGACCCCATAGAAAATCTATGGGGTATTGTGAAGAGGAAGATGCGATATGCCAGACCCAACAATGCAGAAGAGCTGAAGGCCACTATCAGAGCAACCTGGGCTCTCATAACACCTGAGCAGTGCCACAGACCGATCCACTCCAAGCCACGCCGCATTGCTGCAGTCATTCAGGCAAAAGGAGCCCCAACTAAGTATTGAGTGCTGTACATGCTCATACTTTTCATCTTCATACTTTTCAGTTGGCCAAGATTTCTAAAAATCCTTTCTTTGTATTGGTCTTAAGTAATATTACTGAATTTGGGATTTTCATTAGTTGTCAGTTATAATCATCAAATTAAAAGAAATAAACATTTGAAATATATCAGTCTGTGTGTAATGAATGAATATAATATACAAGTTTCACTTTTTGAATGGAATTAGTGAAATAAATCAACTTTTTGATGATATTCTAATTATATGAGCAGCACCTGTGTGTGTATGTGTATATGTGTATATATATATATATATATATACACGTGTGTGTGTGTAAATAGACGGAATGAGTTTTTAGGGACATTTATGCTAAGCCCATGTTCATTCTTTGTTTGTACAGAGGGTTCCTGTTTATCTTCATTATATATTTATCTCTCATCTCATGAATTCTGGGCAACGAATTCATGGTATATTTCTACATGCTTTGGAACTCAGGAATACTGTGTTATTGAAATCATCTCGTGCATGTGCTTAATGTTCTGGATGTGGCAAATGTTCAACTTGTGCTTTTACTTGTATTAAGAACAGCTCTATTGTGTTTAAGCTTGGAATGCGCGAGTAGAGGAGCTTATGGATTACAAGGAATCTTCTACGCTAACCCTAAAGCTAAAGGTTAGCGGATGGTTCGACTAGCATTGACATTGTTCATTTCACCATTACTACAACTTCAATAGGATGTCTTTCATCTCAAAGGAACTTTGTCTCCCACTGGTATTTAAAGACTGAAAGACTCTCATATAGGTTTCTGATAGAATGTACTTTTGTTTGATTATTTGTTTGTATATACTCAACTTCACTTAATACACTTGACTCATGTAAAACTTCATTTCTGTGTGGCTCCCTCAATTTCCTATGCATCACTAAAACAAAGTGTTCCAAGTTTGTATGTGGTTAATGTTAAATATTCATTTGTGTTCAATTTTTCTCACAGTGACAAACTCGCAGCCGTCGCTACACCAGAATGACAGCCAGAAATAAAGAATTAATAAGAGTTTTTATAAGATCATGGCACGTTCTCTTCTTTATTTACAGCACTGCTGCTCTGAAAAACAAAGAGATCTCTGCTGTTCTTACAAAGATCCACCGAAGAAGCTTTATTGTAAAGAGGACAGGACAGTAAGGTGGACTCTAACAGTAAAATCCCAGAATGCACTGCAGTGGCCCCTTTCTACCACAATGAGGAGAAACGTCAGTGAGTGTTTCATTGACTTCTTTGGTAAATGAAATGCAACATCCACCACAGATCCTCGACTCCGAAACTGTAAAGTACTACAGTAAAAACATCTGAATGAGTGAGATACACTTCATTAATATTACAGACTGACAGACTCCTGAACAACCGGTCTGGATGACTATTTCAAGCCTTAATCAAATAAATTATGCATTAAAAAAATGAAGCCTGTTTTCTTCATAACAGGCACATTTAAGGTCATCCTATAAAAGTACAGAAAACATAACACGGACGTAATCTGTCATGAAAAGAATCTCTGTAACACACGTTACATGAGTTTACTATC
Source organism: Triplophysa rosa (assembly GCF_024868665.1). NCBI lineage: Eukaryota > Metazoa > Chordata > Actinopteri > Cypriniformes > Nemacheilidae > Triplophysa > Triplophysa rosa. The sequence goes on along the minus strand of NC_079901.1, from coordinate 25,756,361 downwards.
ATTTGTGCATAATTACATGTAACTAACCCCAAACCAACCCATAATCCTATAGTAAGTACATGTAGTTAATTTTTAAATGTATAATTACACTGTAACACGGGCACTGTAAAATAAAGTGTATGGTCTAAAGATGACTTCACTGTTGGGGAGGGGGTGAAATATGTCTGACTCGGCTCTTCATTCACAGCATTTCAAATCTTGAAACATTTCATTAACATGGGGAATAATGCAAACACTCGCTAGTTGTCATATATTAAACTTTATGATGGCGGTGGCGTGAACCGTTTGCGTGTGCGCTCCCAAATACACAACAAGTGAGTGTGAATAATGAAACTCTCTTCAGCGTCATGGAGCAAATGTCTCAGAACACGTCAAATAAAAGGCCGAGCGTGATCTCGGTTGTGTCCACTTCCACTTGACATCGTTCCAGTGTAAAATGTATTACCTATAAAAATATTGAGATTTACTTCACACAACGTGAGCGTGTTAAAAACTGCAGATGTCCATCGCAGGTCACCGGAGCGCCGAGCTGTATAAATATAACGTTACCGTAGAAAATAAGGCAGCAGTCTCGTCAGTAGATCGACCACATAGAAAAACGTCCCAATATTTTCACAGATTTACGCCAGACGGTGAACAGCGTCATCACGGGACCGTCGCATCACTCACGTCTATATACAACAGGAAGATTTCAACGGCTTCAGTCGATAAGAAAATAAAATGTGTTCATATCTCTAAATCTGCAAATACAGATCATTTCTGTTGATCACTTTGGTGTTTATACGTACTCTCGTTTTAGTTGTAGTATTTGTAATCTAACATGATTCTCCTCATGACTTGTGACAGAAATCAAAATAAATAGCGTTCCGCAGACGTGCCCGTGTGTAACAAAAGCAAACGAACAGAGCTGACGGCTAGCATTTCTTCACGGGTGTCATTCGGGAGGCGGTCGCAGGCTGCGCAGTTTCCGCTCGTCCAGACTCTTCCAGTATTTGAAGTTGTTGTCCAGGTGCTGCATCAGATTGGGCAGATCAGCAAACGCTACAGACACAAAACATCGTCATCATCTCACACCGTGATAATCGTGTTGAACGCAAATGCAATGGCTGATGAAGCAGGCGTGTAAGATTTACCGTCCCAAGCATCAAACATATCCGTGATGAAGTAATCGATGAAGGAGATCTGGGATTTGGGAACGCTGCAGGTGTTTCTCTCAAACACTGGCATCACCACCGGCAAACCCTGCTGCTTCTCCTCATCCGTCTGCACACACGGACATACTGTATTACAGCTGGAGTCTTGATGTCAAGAGCAGTGTTGGGTGTAACTAGTTACTAAGTATTTAGTTACTGTAATTGAAAATATCAAGTAAGGGATTACTCTTAGTTTTTCTGTAATTTAATTGCAGTTACTTCTGATGTATTTAAACTAAATACTGTGTGTAATATATGTGTGTGCGATAGTGGAATTGACATAAAAATTCAAAGTCTAACTTTAAAATCCCTGCTTTAATGTATCATTTTCACATTTGTAATATACTTTGGTCAGTTAATAATACTACTTTATGTAGTTTTATATTATTTATTTGAATTATATTTCATATCCTTGAATCACTTAACTAATCAAGGTTGATGTAGGATATAGAAAGTCATTAGTAATAAGTAATTAAATACTTTTTGGAGAGAGTCATTTGTACAGTAATCTAATTACTCTATTGAATATGTCATTAGTAACTAGTAATTCATTACTTTTTCAGAGTAACTTGCCCAACACTGGTCAAGAGTTATAAGTAAGGATCAAGATGACAAACACAAACGTCACCTGTGCAAAATACTCCTCTGATATGCGTCCAGCCCATTCTATGCACAGCTCCAGCGGTCTGCAGGGGTTTGAGATATCAGCACATTTGATCAACATTCGCTTCACCAGAATACGGTTTTCTGGAACCATCAGGATGCCCTTCGCCGACTCCTCCTCATCATTGCCCTGACACCAGAGAGAAGCACAATCACGTTTTCCAACAGTCCTCCCTGTGAGGTGCTGTAGAAACACAACTCCAGTCACATTCAAATGTGTGCGTGCACAAGCGTTTCTTACCCCGCTCTCCTCCAGAGCAGCCAGCGGTTTGTTGATGCTATTGACGAATTTGTTTACGTGTTCAAAGTGTTTTGTCATCTCAGTGGCGAGAACCATGTCAATAACAGCCTGCCGAAGCGTCCGGTATTCATTCCTGTGACACAACAACACTGTGTTTCTATACACTGTGTGAGTACAAAACCATCTAGTGTACATCTCCCATGAGGAATGGTGTAATTAAATGATTAAAAACACAGAAGGTACATTAGAAAAAAATGTGTTTCAGCACAGCAGTCTTCACTGGTAGAGTCGCTACAGAAATCTACAAGTTCTCTTAACTTAACTCAACTCAATTTTATTTATATAGCGCTTTGTACAATGTACATGAAACATGTCGACCATAAGCAAAACATTCAAGTTCTACAAGTAACAAGTAGTTTCAGGCTTGCTGTGTGTACCTCTCCATGTTCTTGAAGATGTTGCACTTCTCGTCTCTGGTGGTGATCTGAAAGGCGAGGGCAGCGTGGTGACTCTCCAGCACGGCCGTGTCGTTGTACAGTACGGCCAGTTCACTTCCTGCATTACACAGGAAGGAGTTTGTCCTCCCCGGATGATCAACGTCATGTACAGTCGCAGCGATGAGAGACGCCACTTCATCTATGGGGTCCAGACTTTGCTGAGGATGAGACAAAGCCAACGCATGATTCCTGCAGCCACATTACGGCAGGTCTGCGGATCAAACGTCTGCATGCTCACCTTCACGCGCTCCTTGCGCAGGAAGTATGCGGTGGCGTGCAGCACGTCTGCAGCGTGCGTAGAGTTGTGGTAGGAGTTACTGGAGTGATAGTTGGCTTCGATGACCTGCAGCCACGAGCGAAGCGTCGCCTCGGGACAGTTGAGAAACTCACAAACGCCGAAGCGTGAGAAGATCTTTAACCCCAGATAGGTTAAAGGGCTGAAAACAGAGCAGAAGAACAGAGACACAGACCCAAACGCTTCATCTCAATCCTTCAAGAGTCTTTTTCTTGCCTTGTGTGTGTGTGTGTGTGTGTGTGTGAGTGTGTGCGCGTGCGCGCGTGCGTGCATGCGTACCGTTTAATGGTGGCTGACTCCAGGTTAAAAATATCAAAGTCCCATGAGTCTTCATTCTCCATCGTTTGAGTGATGCATGCTGGGATATCATTGAGTGACAGTGGTGTGGTCAGGTGACTCGGGATGTGATGCAGTGCTGAAACACATGACGTGTGTGTGAACATCACAGTCAAAGGTCAGCGAGAGAGGGTGTGTGAGATCTGAACTTACGTTTGGTGGCTAAGATGTACTCATTTCCAGATGATCTGCGCAGTCCGTCCTGCAGACACACGGTCAGATGAGACGTTAATCGCTCTAGTCTGCACGTGTCACACATTCGTGTTGTGTGTAGAGAGGCTGTGTGAGACTTACGGTCATGAGACCCCCCACCAGATCACTGGTGTGAGGATCTTCTTCTTTAGTACCGAGTTGAGGTGAGTATAACTCTGTGGTCCGCAGGATTTCCAGCACGCGATCGAGAGCCTCGGCCACAGGCATCGGGCTGCTCTCCTGAGCCGCATTAATGATGTTTATCACCTACACACATACACGTCAGCCTTAAAACACGCCTTCTACAACAATTGCAGGATAATCACATGACGTGCAGCGACCTGTAGGCAGCAGGGGTACACATCAGTGTGTTAAATGTGTTGAAGAATTCACTCTACACCAGTTGTTCTCAAGATGGACCCAGGGAGGCCACAAATTTTGTGGCATTTTATGAAATATAGAAATTGGTCATACATTTTATGCAATCAAACATCAGAAAAAAAGCCCACCAACCAAAAGAATTGATGTTCCAGCATTGTATAATGGTGCTTTTCCCACTGCATGGTACCGTCAGGTTTAGTACGACTCGGCTCAGTACAGCTCACTTTGCTTTTCCACGGCAGTTTAGTAGCGCTTCAAAGTGGGTGGGGATTATAAACTTATCCTCATGGTTGCGCCGCCTCTACTGCCGTAGCATCATTGAGAACGCGACAAACACACGCACAACACACTTAGTATTGGAGCATATCCATGGCGGATGGCAGCAAAACAAAATACTGCTAAAATACCAGAGAGTTTGAGAAATCTTACACAAAGAGCAGACATTTGGTTTGCTCCAGCGCACGAGGGTAAGCTAATGTAGCATTTAGCATTGCGTTAAGGGTCTCAATCTCTATATTACTGTCACGAAGCATATAACGAAATGGCAATATTCCATATTAAAATGTGTATTCATGTGTTGCAAATCCAATGATGCTGGTCATGATTCTCTCTGGCCAATCAGTGATCTGTGTGTACAAGTACAAACCCCCCCAAAAGTGAGCTGTACGCACCGTACTATGCAGTGGAAAAGCGCCATAAATGACAAGAGAAAGTTCTGGCATGAAACCAAATACATTTCTATATGTACACTACCCTGCTAAACCCTCCGAGAGTTGTCATGACGGAACTGGATACGTTTTTGGTTTCATTAAAATTTGAAGTTTAAGATGATAAGTCTTTATTTGGGGGGGGGCGCAAAGCGATACACTCGACACAAAGGGGCCTTATGACTAAAAAGTTTGAGAACCACTGCTCTACACTGCAAAGCACTTCCCTGTCTGACTTTATTCTGCAATAACAACCAGCTGGATGTACATTATTTCTTATAACATCTCATCTGTCCTCTCCATTACACACACACACGCACACACGCACGCACGCACGCACACACACACACACACTCTGTGTACCTTAGTGATGGGTGCTTCAATAGTCATGGAGTGGATTCTGGCCATAGATGAGTGTCTCCTCTGAGAACTGCCTGTTTAACACAAGAACACTTTAATACTGCACACACACAGCCTAAAGACAGGTCAAAGGTCACGGGCAAATCCTGAGGGGCTTTAGGCTAAAGGGTTAGCGTGAGGGGTTAGTGGTAAAGGGTTTTATGGTCAGGGGTCAGTGGTTTCTCCTACCGTCACTTCCTCGAGAGGTTGTTGAGCGGACGTCCAGAGAACCTTTCCTGCGATCTTTGTGTTTGCTGGACTGCTGAATTTCTGTCACACAACAAAAACAGCAGATGAACATAAACACACACGCGCGTGTCAAACGTCACATGACTGACACTCTCTGAAGATGACTTTCATTCAGGCCTCCGGATGAAGAATTCTCAAAAGAGGTCTGCAAGGTTTGGGTTAATGTTTAATGAATAACGTGTGCTTGCGTGTTTGCTGTGTTGTGACCACAAAAAACACGAGAGAAAACACACACTTTTCACATAAACTGTTCTGCGCACGTGCTCCCGCTCTTGTCCTCGTCATCACGACACAGCAGGTGATGGTAAGATGAGTGCGATAAAGCAAAAGATTAGCGATGGAAAACGTATTACAGTTCTAAATGATGCAGGGAAAACTGCACTGAATGAATCGTGTCATTACTGTCAAGACCGGCCCGTAGTGTCCTTCCTCAGCATCCCTGCAGCCGCAGCGAGAGGAACTTCAGTGCCGCTGGACTAACTTTTAATCAGAGGAGGACGGCGCTTAAACCAACACTTCCAGAGGGTTCAACAATGATTTTTGACTTTTACACCTGTTCACCCACAGCAAAGTTTCGTTATTGGTAAGTCTGTGCTATTTCTTATTTTTTCTTGTGTGTTCACTGCTGAGGGGGCCGCCGTGCCTTGATGAAACTGTGTTTGCTTACATGGAGCTATTTGTTTAATTTCAAACAAAGCACATTTCAACAAAGCTTGCTGTTCAACGCACTTCGGGTTCAGGTTTAAAATGTAACTGTAATGGTCGGGCCGGGTTCGGGCTTTCGTTTAAAGCCCGTGCAGACCTCTAATTCTCAATATAAACACATCGCCTCTGACTGGACAACTAAAGCATGATTGACAGTGAGGAGGCGGAGCTTCACTGCTGCTGTGGTCACATGAGATTCTCTGTGTTTGTGTGCTTAATCTTAATAGCATGATTGAAGAAGCCACACATACACAAACAAACAACAAACATACAGCAAGTTTGACTACACAAACACATGCTTGTGTGATTGTGTGTTTTGTAGTAGTGTCCTGCTAATGCCTCTTCATGTACGACCAGATTCATGCAAACATTGTGTGGTCATACCTGTCTGTGATTCCGCCTGAACTCTCTCACAAGACTTTTCTGTCTGGATCAGAGCAAACACACACACACACACACACACACTTCATTAACATCAGCCGCACAAATAACATATATGACATGTGTGTGTTTGCTGAACTGGATCTTCTTACCCTGTTATTGTCATTTAAAGGCCTGTTTACAGACACACAGTGTCTGATTTTACTGCAGAAGAGAGAGAGAGATTCAGTATCATACTTTAGGTTTATCTCACGCAGTTCTTCTTTCTGACTCTTGACTACAACAGCAACATGACAATCATAAATGTAGAGTAAAACATTCGAGACGGAGAGAGTCAAAGAGCGCTCACCCTCCCTGACCGACCACAGGTGTGATCTTCACATTCTGCTGCACACTATCACCATTCTTCTTTTTGGCATAATAAACGCCCTGCCACTCCTGAAACACACACACACACACACACACACACACACACACACACACACGAGAGAGAGAATCTAACAGCATACAGAAGAAGGTCTGAGACAGAATGAAAGTTGAACCCCTGTGTGATGAAAGCGTAGCGAGTGCAGCTTCAAAGCTGTGTGTGTGTGTGTGTGACCTTTGTGTTATGTGAAGTCAGATGGCAGGTTATTCACACCCGACACCAGCAGCACATCTCTGACCGTCACACTGTTTGTACCCAGAATTCCCAGCTGAATTATTTACGTGGATGTGGATTGGACAGAGCACCTGAAGGTTGTGAGGTGGTCTGCATTATGACATGAGCTTCACTCTCTGACCTCCCACGGATCGTCCCTACATTACACCACAGCACACACACGCACACTCACTCACTTTTCCTCTGCGGATACAAGCGTTGATGGTCTCCAGCAGGTCAGCTTTGTTTTTCTCACTCTTAGGCACTTCTGTGTTTTCCTTCAACAGTTCTCCACGCTGAAAGCCCATGATGCACTCGTACGCTGGATTGACATACTGACAGACAAACTCAGATCACGGACACTGCAGCAGATATTCGACATTATTCTGTTTATCAGCATAAGAATTAACACAGATCTCACTAACATCACAACAACCAACATGTGTGACATTTCACTGCACCTCACGCACTTGTTTTTTTATCCCGGTGGGGACCTAAACCTGAACGCACACCAACTCATGGGGACTCGTGTCACTGTGGGGACCAACATTGAGGTCCTCACGGGCACAAAAGCTTATAAATTGTGCAGAACAATATTTTTTGAAAATCTAAAAATGCAAAATGTTTTCTATGATCTTTAGGTTTAGGGGATAGAATATACAGTTTGTCCAGTATAAAAAACATTACGCCTATGGACTGTCCCCACGGAGATAGTAAACCAGACATGTGTGTGTGCGTACCTGTATGAGTTGATCTTCATTGCTAATCTCAATGGCTTCTTGACTCTGTTCCAGTGCAGTAAACACAGCATTACAGGCTCTGAGGACACACACACACACACACACACACGATATAATAAAACACACAAAACACTGCTTCCTCCTGTAATAGCCACACACCAGACTCACCTGAGTTTGATCTGAGCTCGTATTTCTCCATGATAGAGTTGAATGAGTTCATTGTAACAGGTCATCATGTTGGAGTTTTCTATAAATCTCTGAGTGACAGTCACACACAAACACATCACACGCCAGCTCGAACAGCACAGCAACATGTCTACTGTTCTGATGGATTTGTTTTTATTTCTGTAGTGGCACAGACACACACTCACTCACCCGGTTAAATCCAGCTGATATCAGGGGCATCACAGTGGATTCTTCACGATCCGGCCTTCAAAATAAAACACATTCATTATTATGATTCTTTTTTAAATCACATGATACTTCAACATGTAATCTACAGCTACACAAGACCGTGCGTGCGTACAAACCTTTTCACAACTGCCACGATCACAGTGTTCAGAGAGCAGCTCATGGCTCGGATTGAACTGAGAGAGAAAGTTCACACAACATGAGAACTCTAGATCCAAACACTCATTCATCTATTCAATTCTTTTGATTGGACAGTAATGGTTGAGAGAGGAACGTACCGACACAGAGCTTCAGCATCAAAATGTCTGGAATGTCTGTGATCGATGAGAATCAGATCATGGTTCTTCTCCAGGAAACTCTCCAGCGCCGCTTCTGGTGTTCGAGCTATGTTACACCTGAACCCGGCTCGCTCGCACGCCCAGCAGAAGGCGTTACTCTGAGCATCGTCTTTGGCAAACACTAACAGTACCTAAAGACACACAAACACATCACAGCACGTGTGGAAAAGCGTCGGTCGTCAGAAGCGTCACACCTCCACAGAGACACAACACCTCTGTGACGCTCAATCTTCCCACTGATGATCTCCTGGCTCAACACGCTGACAGCAAACACAAAACATACAAGATACACGCAACATTTCACAACTGAACTGTGTTCATCAAGCTTATCAAGCTACTTCACATCCCTCCCTCACACCAAACATAAACAGCAGAATCGCTCGTTTATTATTTTGTAATGCTTATTTACTGCAACTGAAAGTGAAAACGGCGCATTTGTGACGCTCGACGTGATGACATCAGCTGTGAGGAGAAAAACAAGAAAAGAAAATTCCTTTTGTTTCACTTTCAATGAGACGACACTAATCTACTATTCACCTCAAATATATGACATCCATTCAACAGACGCTTTACTCACACAATACTCACAGGATGTTTGTGAAGAGAATAAGATGATGCACACACACACATGTCTGGTTTACTATCTCCGTGGGGACAGTCCATAGGCGTAATGAGTTGTATACTGTACAAACTGTATATTTGATCCCCTACCCCTACACCTAAAGATCATAGAACTATAATATTATAATAATAACTAAATATTGTTCTGCACAATTTATAAGCTTTTGTGCCCGTGAGGACCTCAATTTTGGTCCCCACAGTGACACGAGTCCCCATGAGTTGGTGTGTGTTCAGGTTTAGGTCCCCACCGGGATATACAAACATGAACACACACACACACACACACACAGACACAGAGCTCTTCTATGACACTGTCACAGTTTTAGTCAGTTTAGTTTGTTTGGTTTCGTCTTCAGTGTTTCTTGTCTGTGTTCATTATTAGTTATTGGTCCATCACTTCTTTCTGTTGATTACTCATTCAGTTCACCTGTGTTCAGTTTAGTCCCTCATTAGTCGTGTTATTCAAACACTCTGTTCTGTTCCAGTGGCGATCGGTGCCTCCTCTTCAGGGGAAGCAGGGATTCAAAATACGTGTTCAGCGCTTCACGTGAACCATGTGCATCACGCATCATGTCAAAATACGTGCCTGCTGCAGACGCGTCGAAAGGGTTTATGATAAAAGAGGAAAAGACCGTTCAGGGAGCAGGGAGATCTGGCATGCCTTACGAACTTCCCTGACCACTCGCTCTGTTTTTATTATCACCACGGCCTGAACGAACGTTCCCCGCGAGGAATTCGCTGCTTTTGTGGAGTGGGTGCTGGAGAGAAATGGACTCTTTTTTTTCTGTTTGCCCGGCTGAGGACATCTCCAGCCCCACTCCCAACCCAGAGACCAGCCAGCAACCATCACCCGATACACAGAGCGTCTGCCAGAGCCCCTGCAGATGGAGAGTGACGCAAGCGCCAGCACACGACTCAGCCCGTCATCGCCCTGGAGCCTCATGATGATAGCAGGGCAGTGTTGGCTTGCTCACCGGGAGACTGCATTTATTTATTTATTAGATAGTATTTATTATAATGATCTGGCTTGGTCTATAAACACCATGCACTGTGCTGTGTTTTACCTTTCTGTGTTTTTCTGTTTTTCTTATTTGCTCCTGTAAAGCTGCTTTAGAACAATGCACATTGTGAAAAGCGCTATATAAATAAATTGAATTGAATGATACGTCTGACCAGGTGTGTGAGCAGGCAACACAGTGTATCACCGTGGGAGTCCTCGTGGAGTTCGCGGGCCTTGAGGGAAGCCAAGTCCCTGTACAGCTCTTCATCAGGCAGCACCTCCTCTTCAGCCTCCAAGAAGGTCCCACCCAGCCTCCCTCCTCCTCTGTTATTGTCAGCAAGTCCATCTGCCCTGGGTCTGCTGGCATCCGGAGACCCCTCAGCTCACCCTCTGCATGCCAGCGCCGTTGGGTCGGATGAGCTTTGGGATCTCCAGCCGCTAGCTGCCTCGGGGGTTGAGTATCCCATGTCTCCGCCTCCGAAACCTGGACTCCACCTCAGTCCTCCGACCCAGCGGCTACACCTTGGCTCCCATCTTCCTCATCTCCCCCTTGGCCCATCATCCCACCAGCTCCACCACGCTCCATCATCCCTCCGCTCCCTTCGGCTCTGCCTTGGTCAGTTGTCGACCACTCTGCCTCGGTCGCCTTGTTTGGTTTCGTCTTCAGTGTTTCTTGTCTGTGTTCATTATTAGTTATTGGTCCATCACTTCTTTCTGTTGATTACTCATTTAATTCACCTGTGTTCAGTTTAGTCCCTCATTAGTCGTGTTATTCGTACCCCCTGTTCTGTTCAGCTCGTTGTCGGTTATTAATTGTGTTTCGCAGTGTGGATGCTCGTGTCTCGCATTTCAAGGTAAGAAGGCATCAAGGCACGTCTGAATCCAATGTTTGCTTTACTACCTGTCTCCTCAGATACCTCCATCAGGTTGATTTTTGAAGGCAGCATAGATGTATCCTTCGCTGCCTTCAGTGTCCCATAATTCTATGCGTGCGCTCATGGGGGGATGTGATTGGTCGAGCAAGGTCGAGTTAAAAAAAAAATGGCGGCCAAGAAAGCGGCTAGAGCACAGATTTTGTGTAAATAAAGTTCTAATTTTTCTTTTTACAACTTTTGATTGCATTTCTATCGAGAAATTAGTATTGTAGTTTTAAAATATTCGATTAGATATCACAAAGGCGCCCTCTGTTTATATTTCAAACAGAATTCCGTTACGCTGCCTCTGAAGGCTGTCCGAATGTGTTTCTCAGAGCTGCCTTCGTGCCTAAATGCTGCCTGCCTCATGAGACAGCGAGGCATCAAGTCGGCTTCCTAAGCTTTCGGACGCAGCCTATGTGTGATGATGACGACACAAAATGAACAAATAACTACACAAACACATCAAACATCTCTTCATTACGTGATGTTCTCACTCATTGATTGGCGTAAACATGTTACATGTGTACATGTATGTCAGTCAGTACCTGTAGCTGATCTTCATAGAGCTTCATTGGTCCAAACTGCAGCTCTGTTAAGCTTTTCTGAAATGACAGTAAAAAATAAACCTCAGTGCTGCTGCATGTGTCAATCTAACTCTTTACTGAAAATATCTCAAAAATAAAAAGAACTAATAAATGAACTTCTGAAAAGCTAAATATTCCAGCATGTTCAGTTACCATGGAGATCATTCCCCTGTGGGGAAACATCCCAAATGATCATTACACACACACACACAGGATGGGTTGTTACTGCATGTGTGAGTTTAAAGTTATAACTTAAACACAACAAGTTGTGAGATTTGTGAGCGGCACAAGCCTCAGCCGAGCCGCAGCCGAGCCACCGATGAGCCGCAGCCGAGCCACCAATGAGCCGCAGCCGAGCCACCGATGAGCCGCAGCCGAGCCACCGATGAGCCGCAAGAGCCACCAATGAGCCGCAGCCGAGCCACCGATGAGCCGCAAGAGCCGCAGCCGAGTCACCACAAAGCCGCGGCCGAGCCACCGATGAGCCGCAGCCGAGCCACCGATGAGCCGCAAGAGCCACAGCCGAGCCACCAATGAGCCGCAGCCGAGCCACCGATGAGCCGCCGAGCTGTTCGAGCCACAGTAGTGCTGCTTTTTTTTATTAACATCACTGGTTACAAATTGTTATTAGTCTGTAACTGGTTACCTGTCTATACCTCTAATAATAATAATAATAATAATGTTTTATTTATATAGCGCCTTTCCAGGGCTCAAGGACGCTTTACAAATGAGGCAAACAGTAGTACAAATAGAACAGAACACAGACATCAAGTAAAAAAACAGTTTATGAGAAATAACAATCATGAAAAAAAGTGAGTTTTGAGCAGTGTTTTCAATTCAGACAAGTTATTTGCACAGCAGAGTGATCTTGGAAGTGAATTCCATAATTTGGGAGCAATAATACAAAATGATCTGATACCGAGGGACAGAGAGGAGACTGGAGTCAGAAGTGAGCGAGACGGAGTATAAGGGAGGAGCAAGTCACTGAGATATCGAGGAGTCAAACCATGCAGACATTTAAAAGTTAGCAAGAGAATTTTAAATTTGATACGCTATGCCATTGGTAGCCAATGCAGATCGGCCAAAATAGGGGTGATATGGGCAGAACGTTTAGTGCGGGTGAGTATCCGTGCAGCAGAGTTTTGAATGTACTGCAATTTGGCAAAGGAGGTGGCGGGTAGTCCAATGAAAAGAGCATTAAAGTAATCAAGGCGTGATGAAACAAAAGTATGTATAACCGTTTCTGCATCTTTTAAACTAATGAGTGATCGAAGCTGGGCAATACGACGTAGATGGTAAAATGCTGATTTAGAAATGGAGTTGATATGAGACTGAAAGGAGAGGGAGGAATCGAAAATGATACCAAGGTTTTTCACAGTAACTGATGGAGTGAGGAGAGTACCAGTGATGTTACAGACACAGTCAAAAGGAATTTTGGAAGAAAGGGTCTCTGTCTTCTCCATATTGAGTTAAAGTTGAGCCATGCTTTTATTTCATCCACACAATCAGAGATTTTTCCAACTTGGTGGTCAAATGATGGCCCACAACTTGTATAAATCTGAATATCATCCGCATAAAAATGATAGATAAGGCCATGGCGATGTCAAATCTGACCCAATGGTAATGTGTATATGAAAAATAATAATGGCCCGAGCACAGATCCCTGGAGGACTCCTTGCTTCAGGGGGGCAGTGGGAGATCTAGAGTTCTGCACTGAGATGTAAAATTGTCTACCATGGAGATAAGAAGAGAACCAGGAGACAGCAGTCCCAGAAATACCCATATCAGAGAGACGGGAGATAAGTATCTGGTGAGAGATTGTATCTAGTGCTGCAACGACGCGTCGACGTCGTCGATTACGTGCGTGAAATGCGCCGACGCTTCGTATTATTTACGTTTATCTGCTGTAATAGCAGTTTCTGTTCCCGAGCGTGTGTAAATTAATCAGCAGAACAAGAGAAAGTATAATTCACCCGACAAAAAGCGATCGAGAGCCTCGGATGCAGTAAGTTAGTGAATGGACGGAGGAATTCCCCCTAACGTTACCCCAAAAAATTACTTTTTTGTAATTTACTTTTTTGTAATGTAAAACTACACTTTACATTAATGATTTACATTAACGCTATTGTAGTAGTGTAAGTTAGTGTATGTGATCCTTTGCAGATTGTGACCCTGCATAAATTACTCTTAAGCTTCAAAAAGGACTGACTATCATGAAACCACCAATGCACTTTTTATGTAATTCGATAGCTTTATGCGAGGAATAAACCAATATAGCATAATTAAGAAACTCTGACCTCCGCTGGTGCCGTCTGTCAATCTCCAGTCAGCATGCGTGTGTACGGTGACGGTCAGGATGCTACTCTTTCCAAGATGTTCCAATGTTTTCATTATTCTTCATAATGACAAGATGATAGTCTGTGGTTTTGTTTAAAATGTATTTTGCTAGAGACTGTGAGTTAACGTTACTCGGTGAGTATAGCTTAGTTTATTAGAAGCACTCATACAAAATAACTCTTTTTAAACCTCTGATTTAACTGTATACTGTCGGATTGATGCAACGCACTATGGCCCGGTTTCACAGACATGGCTTAGCTTAAGCCAGGACTATGCCTTAGTTAAATCAAGATATTTATGTCGCTTTTATAAAAATGCCTCAGAAGAATACATTACTGGTGTGCATCTCGAGACAAAACAATGGCACTGTTATATTTTAAGATATTTCTGTGCAAGTTATATTCAGTTAAGACAGGTCACACATTCATTTTAGTCTGGTACTAGCCTTAAGCCTTGTCTGTGAAACCGGGCCTATGTGTTAAACATGTAACATATCATCTCTTCTCGTTGTGTTCTAACTATTATTTACTTTGGGGAGCAAAATGATCCCCGGGACTTCAGAAGGAGTAGGTGCTTTAAGCGCATCATTGTGCGTCCGGGATGCGCATAACTGTAAATAACGAAGCGAATGCATTAAGCGCATCATTCTGAGTTCTGGGTGCGCGGGCTCGCTTTAACGCCACTCTGCATTAAAGTCTTTTATTCGGTGATAGTTTTGTACAATAAACAGAGACTGATAATAGTATTTTACTTTTACTCAATTATATTATGAGACTGACAATAGAGTCGGAAAAAAATACAGAGCATATATCATGCTCTAGTATTTCATATACACATTTTTAAAGTTTTTACATTTACATTTAGTCATTTAGCAGACGCTTTTATCAAAAGCGACCTACAGATGAGGGAAACAATGGAAGCAATTGGAACAACATAAGGACAACAAAAAGCATAAGTGCAATAAAACATTTTTTTCACCTTTAATACAGTACTTAAGTACATAAAAAATCTGTATTTTTTTTACTTTTAAAATTAAAACTACTTAATTAAAAGAAGATGGTGATTTTAATGTAAACACGGATTAAAATGTTAAAACAACAATATTTACTTATAAAATGTAGTGGAGTAAAAAGTATGATTTGCTTTATAATGTAAGAAAATTAGGGCTGTCAACATTAACGCGTTAACGCATGCGATTAATTTTTTCAAATTAAAGCGTCAGAAAATATTTATCGCAATTAACGCAGCATCCGTTTGTTTTGACATCCTTTGTCTAGCGTTACATTATGTAATCACGCTCTTATTCGTGTACAGGCTTTTAAACCACTTAAGCGCGATTTGAAACAGTTGCTTTGACGCGTTCAATGAAGATAGACAGCTTCTAAACTGTGGGACGCGGCAAAACGCAACGCGAGGTCCAGTCTGGTGTATACAGTCACGGGCTGAAGGCTGCGTCGGTGAATCTCTGTCAGACAGCGCATCCATGTTAAGTTCTCTTTCGTGCTTGAATGGATAAAACCACACAAGATTATGTCAGAAAGCCCATTTTGTCTAGCATTTTCTTAAGCACAGACTTCAAAGTGTAAAATAAAATCTTAAATGAATGCAAAGAGTTGTGAAAATGGGAGTGCGGTGACGGTCAGATCTGCGTACTGAGACAGCTCTTAAAGGGGCCGCGTTCTTAAACGTGCTGCTGTGACTCCTGTCACTAATGTTAATCAAAGAACAAAATAAAAGAAGAAATCAATGTGATTTTATAGCTTTAATGAGAATTCTTCTGCATTTAATTCATAATTTAGCATTAAAGACTGTAAAGTGTCCTTCAATTTCCTACATGAGCTCTCAATTATACTGTTGAATGGCTATAATTAATGTTAAAATAATCAATTTAATAGAGACATCAGTTACAATACTAATATCAAAATGTTAGCTTTCATAAAATGATGCTGTTAAAGAAATATGTTGTTTCTACATCAATTTGAAGATTAAATGTGAAATTATTAAAATGTAAAAGTATATTTTAAAATATAATTGTTGTGTGCGATTAATCGTGATTAATCACAGAAAAAATGTGTGATTAATCCGATTATTTTTTAATTGATTGACAGCACTAAAGAAAATACTAGAATTTATTGTTTATTTGCAAAGTTTGCCAAAGGATTAATCCAAAAAATCTTTATTAGATTAATAAAAATAATAATCGTTAGATTAGTCGACTAATCGAAAAAATAATCGTTAGATTAGTCGACAATTAAAATAATCGTTAGTTGCAGCCCTAATTGTATCAATTGCAGAGCTAAGATCAAGTAGCAGAAGTAAAGATAGAGAACCAGTGTCACAAGAAATCTCTCTAGAATGCATTTATTATCACTAACTCTCATTTTAATACTGATAGAATCAAAACACAATGAATGTACACAGAGCAATGTGTGTGTGTGGACAGTGACACTGTGGCCTGTTTTTCATGAGATAATGAGATTAGTGAAGCTCTATCGGCTTTCCACCATCTCACAGAATTAAAATATCTGTTATCTAATAGAAAGAACTTGAAGTTTTATTCCATTCATTCAACTGTTGAGCCGCTTCATTTCACGACATCAGCAGCTCTTCAAATCACACATTCACTTAACTCAATGAGAAACATGTGAAATGAGCAGACACAAACTCACTGTCTTACACACACACACTGCATCCTGTCTGTTAACTGCATCCGCCCGATGGATCACACACACGCACGCACGTGCGCACACTGAAGTGAATAACAGGAAGCTGGATGACATTGTTAAGAGGGGCAGACATCAGTGTTAGAGATACAGAGGGGCAAAGCTTCCTCACTGCTGCACTTCAGAGAGAGAGAAGAGAGACAAACATTCAAACTCATGCACACACAATGACACCTCGGCTCTCTCTCCTGACAGTCACGCATGGAAAAACATGTCTGCGGCCCCGGGGATCAACACAACACCAAATACACCCTCATAACACACCAAAGTTTACCAACACAAACTAATTCAATGAGTTCAGAGACACAAAACAAAGGCTTAGGCTTACAGTTAGTTTGCTTACACACTTACAGTTAAAGACCTCGGCGTTATATTAGACAGCAACCTGTCATTTAAAAATCACATCTCAAATGTCACAAAAACAGCCTTCTTCCACCTTAGAAATGTTGCCAAATTGCAAAATATTTTATGTGTGGCTGATGCAGAGAAGCTTATTCATGCATTTGTGACCTCAAGACTTGACTACTGTAATGCACTGCTTAGTGGTTGTCCTGCATCATCAATAAACAAACTACAGTTAGTTCAGAACGCAGCTGCCAGAGTTCTAACCGTACTGTCGTGTGTGTGTCATATGTGGTGAGTTCCTGTCTTGTCAGTGTAGTTTAGTTATTTTGTATTTAATTCAAGTGTTGTCTTAGTCTGGTTAGGTGTAGTTAGTCCTTGGTGTCATGTTTATACCCTTGTGTTTTGTTTTGTTTTGTTTTTGTTACCCCCACGTGGGTCTTTGTTTTGTATTTATATTTTATTAAATGTCTTGTTAACCCCTTACCCGCTGTCTGCACTTGGGTCCGTGCTTGCCTACTGAGTCTCTGGTCTCCACCCTGGATAACCGAGTTGACATAAAGTTACTGATTATTTTATAATTAACTTTTTGTTTAGAATATATTTTCTTTAGTTTATGTCTAAATTTTAATCATTGTTTAGAAATGTTTTGAAGTGTGCCTCATTATCAGCTGCCAAGGTAAATTGGGAAAAAAGTGATGCTGGCTGTCGGAAAATGGGAACAGGGTCTTCCTACTGTACCTGGTGGAATGANAGGTCCAGAAAATACGATCACATAACCCCAATGTTATCAACCCTTCACTGGTTACCCATTAAGTATCGTATTGACTTTAAAGTTCTTTTAATTACTTATAAAGCCTTAAACGGTTTAGCCCCTACCTACATAACAGAGCTTCTATCACACTACAACCCATCACGCTCTCTAAGATCTCAAAACTCCAGACTTTTGATAACACCTAGAATAACTAAATCCACCAAAGGGGGTAGAGCTTTCTCATACGTAGCACCTAAACTCTGGAATAGCCTCCCCGATACTATTCGAGGGTCAGACACACTCTCCCAATTTAAATCTAGATTAAAGACACATCTTTTCAGCCAAGCATTCACTAATACATAGCTAATGAACAGCAGCTACGCTAATTATTCTCTTTCTGTTTCTGCCCTCGCCTCGGGATGCCCATCCCGAGGTAGGGAGAGATTCCGCCAGGCCCAGATGAACGTCATATGCCCATCCACAACTAGAGATTACGCCAGCTACATCGGAAAATCCCGTGCCATCCTCCTGCGAGAGCCTGCGGACTGACTGACCATCCAGCTCCATCCAAGGCAATTCCATCACCACCCAAGAAAAAGGCGACCATCTGGCCGGCCCAGCTCAGACAATTCCATCCCCAACCGAGAGCAAAGACGGACTACCTGTCACATAAATGCTAAATTTACAATACTTGGTATTTAATGCTAAACTTACATCACACGACAGCAGTTTGAAGTTATGGCTGCACTCAGTGACTTTGATTGGAGGTAGCTGGGTGGGTGTTGTAGGGAGTGGGGGGGCTTGTTGGTTGTGGTTCGGGGCGTTTCATTTGTTGGGACTGTGTGGGTCTGGTCTGGTTGGTCTTGTTTTGTGGTCGATGTCGGACAACAGAGGAATAAAGTTAATTATGCCATTACTACTTTTCCCTGGTTGTTCCTCTGTTGTCTGTTGTTGATCGCGGAATGGGACCGGGTTGGACCTGCACGGTTTCGGCGGGTGGGGCTTCCTGGGTCGCGGCTCGTGGGCTCTCCCTGTTCTTCGTGGACGTTGCTCGGTGGCTTTGGTCGGGGTCACTGAGTGCAGCTATGACACGTCAGAGCTTGGAAAAAGAGTGGAATTAAGTATCTAGGAGTTTACCTTGGAGACGAGACTGCACAAAAGAAGAACTGGGAAGGCCTTGTGGAAAGAGTGGAGGGCAGACTAACCAAATGGAAGTGGATTCATTCACAGCTATCCTTCAGAGGAAGAGTGCTTATAGCTAATAATCTGGTCGCATCTACACTTTGGCATAAACTGGCGTGCGTGGACCCACCTGTTGGTTTGATGTCGCGGTTACAAACAATTCTTGTGAATTTTTTTGGGGACAAATTCCATTGGGTTCCTAAGAGTGTACTTTACCTGCCGAAAGAGGAAGGAGGGCAAGGCTTGGTGCATCTTGCAAGTAGGATGGCAACTTTTCGATTACAGTTTGTGCAAAAGTTTTTAACAGGCTCTACAGATTTAGTGTGGCGAAACATGACCAAAGTGATTCTTCAAAAAGTGGATGGACTAGGATTAGACAGTGCTCTTTTTCTTATGGATCCAAAAGAACTGTGTCTGAATGGAATACCTTCTTTTTATAGGGGACTCTTTAAAATCTGGGGCTACTTCACTCTGGATAGACCTGAGACAACAGAATCTCTCTTTTGGCTGCTGGAGGAACCGCTCATTAAAGGGGCTCGTCTTGATATTACTAATGATGTGTCAGGACTCATGCGAATGCTGTCTATCAGTAAATCCTTTAAGATGAAGAATTTAGTCAGCGTGGCTGGACCTGAGCTTAACAACTTAAAAGCAGTGGCTACCTTGCTGGGACAGAGATCAATTAGCCATACTCAGACAATACTGGACTTATGGAAACAAAAGCTTGCTCAAGAAGAATTTGATCTGCTTTTGGAGTATGGGTCAGGTATCTTATTTCCTGACGAAAGAGACCCTTTTCCAGTACATGGGATTACTCCAGATTTGAAAGATGTCTCTGGAAAGCTGTTGAACATCGATGAAATACAAAAATTGGACTTAAAGACAATTGAGGGTAAAGTAATGTACAAGTGTTTTGTTAAAACTTTAAATAAAGCTGCTTTGAATGGGAGGGTTGAAACAGTATGGAGGGATAAGCTTGGGTTGGGAGAAGAAGTTAACCCAGTTTGGAGGGTGCTTTACAAACCACCTTTGAATAAGCGTTCAGGTGATTTACAGTGGCGGCTATTACACGGTGCTATAGCCGTTAATGCTTTTGTGTCTGTTATAAATTCCAATGTTACGGATAAGTGTGTCTTCTGTGGCTTAAGGGAAACAATTTTTCACTGTTTTACAGAGTGTGCAAGACTCGCTCCGCTTTTCACTTTGTTGAGTCAAGTGCTTTTAAATTGTGGTGTTCATTTTACATTGAATGCGTTTGTTTTGGGTGCAGGATATAATAAAAAAAACAGGATACAATGGCAGCTAATCAATTTTCTGATTGGGGAAGCCAAACTTGCCATCTATATGACAAGGAAAAACAAAATAGAAAATAGGAATGGTCAAGATATCATGCATCTTTTCAAAGCATATGTAAAATCAAGAATTGTCGTTGAGTTTAAGTATTATAAAGCAATGAAGGACTTGGAAACTTTTGAGTTTCAGTGGTGTTGTAATAATGTTGTTTGTGCCGTGGTGGAAGGAGAATTAATTTTTACTTTGTTGTGGTGTTGAGTATATATATTTTTTTATTTACTTTTTTTGCTTTGTTTTGTGTTGTTTGTCTTTGATGTAATAATATTGTTAATAAAAGTTGTGGTTAAAAATCAAAAAAATCTTTCTGAACACCTATCAAACTCTCTCTCTCTCTCTGTTTCTGAACACCTATCAAACTCTCTCTCTCTCTCTCTCTCTCTCTCTCTCTCTCTCTCTCTGAACACCTATCAAACTCTCTCCTCTCTCTCTCTCTCTCTCTCTCTCTCTCTCTCTCCCTCTCCCTGAGTCACACGGTTGATGGTTTTGATTACGTTGTTTTTGCTACGACTGATTCTATGACGTGTTTCAATTGTGGAAGGGAAGGACCTGATAAAAATAGAGAGCAAAGTAATTCACGTGAGGCAGGTTTGCAACACAAAGATACAGCTGCAGAGAGCACAGCAAGGGGGGATGCACGAAACAATATTGAAAAAGAAGTGACAAAGTCCACAGAAAACATAATTGCATGTACAGCTGGTTCAAGCAAAGAAATAGAGATAGCAGGTGAAATTGCAGAGAATGTTTTGAATGGGCAGGAAAAAATGGACACTGAGGAACCAATTTTTAAAGTGCCAGTCACAAAAAGAAAAGCAACTAAGAGTGAACAGATTACCAAGAAGGGTCTTGTTAAAAAGCAATGTGGGACAAAGGAGATTTCAAGCAGGGCAGATGTAAATAGTGACATGGAGTTTTCTTCAGAATCGGACAGTGAGAGAGAAATTTCATCGCAAGTCATGACTGTCACAACAGGAGAGGATGATTATGATTTAGAAAGGTTTCGTAACTTTTTGAGAGTAACAAAAGGGAAAAGGAACATGATTGTTGATAAATACTTCCCTGATCGAATGAAGTTCATTGAATTGTTTTGATGAGAAATATGGGAGGGGATGGGCTTAGTGAAACGGAAGTCTATCGTCTCAAGAAATTAGTGCAGAAAGTGTGTGTACATTATTCAACTGATGATGTGGAAGACTCCCAAGAAGGACTGTAGATTTGATGAATTGTGTCTTTTTCTTTTTTAGGGGTGTTTTTTTCTTATGACTGAATGTAAGATCTCCTCTTTAAATCTAAATGGAGCAAGAGATCCAAGAAAAAGAGCATTACTGTATGAGTTGACCAGTTTGAAAAATATTGATATTTCTGATAACGAAGTGCATTGGCAGAGAGAATGGGAGGGTAATGTAATTTTGAGTCATGGGAGTTCTAGCTGTGCAGGAGTGGGTGTTTTATTTTCTAAGTCTTTTTTACCTGAGTCAGTTAGAGTTGAAGAAGTGATAGCAGGGAGACTGCTTAAAGTTAGTGTAAATTATGAAAGGAAAAATATGACGCTAATCAATGTATATGCTCCCATCAATGCTAGAGGAAGAATGTTTTTCCTAGAGAAATTGTCCGACACACTTGAAGGATGTAATTCTGAAGATTTTCTTTTTCTAGCGGGTGACTTTAACTGTACAGTCAGTAACTTAGATCGTAATCACGTTGAACCACATATGTCATCAAGAAATAAGTTTGCTGGTATTATAGAAAGGTTTGATTTAACAGATGTATGGCGTGAAATGCATGGGGATTGTATACAATTTTCTTGGTCTCAGTCCCGGGGAAATTATCTGTCAATGGCAAGAATTGACAGGATATACTGCTTTAAACATCAATCGCAGATTTTTAGGTCTTGTACTATCACTCCTGTTAGTTTTTCAGATCATTGTTTGGTCTGTGGAAATGTTCTTATTAACTCTTTTAAGGTTAAAAGTGCGTATGGGCATTTTAATGTTTCTTTGTTGAATGATGAAGGTTTTAAAAAAGGTTTCATGTTTTTTTGGTTGCATTGGAGATTGTCATTGCAGCAGTTTGAGTCAATTCAGCAATGGTGGGATGTAGGGAAGATTCAACAATTTTGTAAACAATACACTCTCAATAATTCCAGGAATATAGTTAAGCTAATAGAGGACCTCAAACTTGAGATTATGGAACTACAAACCCTAAGTGATTCCTCTCATGATCAAAGTTTTTCTCAAATAATTAAAGAAAAAAAAGATTTTTAGCAGATCTGCTTGGAATCCGAGGACAAGGAGCATTAGTGAGATCACGCTTTCAAAGTATTAATGAAATGGATGCACCAACTAATTTCTTTTTTTCTCTTGAAATTAAGAATGGCCAAAGCAAATTAATTCATTCCCTTTGGGATGTTGATGGGAGGGACGTGAAGGAGCCCGAAGAAATTCGTAAGAGAGCTATGGGTTTTTATTCAGGTCTCTATACCTGTGAATTTCAGGGGAATTCTGATTTAGCATAGGAGTTTTATGACGGTCTTCCAAAGGTGCCAGACGAAAATAATGTTGACCTGGAGCAACTTTTGACATTGCCTGAATTGCATTCAGCTGTGATGAGCTTGGCAAATGGTAAAGCGCCAGGTATTGATGGAATTCCAATTGATTTTTATAAAAAATTTTGGAGCATTTTAGGGCCAGACTTGCTTGCGGTTCTCAATGAGAGTCTTGCTGGAGGGCATCTTCAGTTGAGCTGCNCTCTCTCTCTCTCTCTCTCTCTCTCTCTCTCTCTCTTTCTGAACACCTATCAAACTCTCTCTCTCTCTCTCGCTCTCTCTCTCTCTGTTTCTGAACACCTATCAAACTCTCTCTCTCTCTCTCTCTCTCCCTCTCTCTCTGTTTCTGAACACCTATCAAACTCTCTCTCTCTCTCTCTTTCTGAACACCTATCAAACTCTCTCTCTCTCTCTCTCTCTCTCTCTCTCTCTGTTTCTGAACACCTATCAAACTCTCTCTCTCTCTCTCTTTCTGAACACCTATCAAACTCTCGCTCTCTCTCTCTCTGTTTCTGAACACCTATCAAACTCTCTCTCTCTCTCTCTTTCTGAACACCTATCAAACTCATTGTGTGAAAGTGTTTCTCACTCACTTCTTTAAACTGATCACAATGAAGGAGAAAGTGTGTCTCTGTTTCCATCTCACCAGTGTCACAGTGTCCTTTGGAAGTCATGTTTGTCTGTGTCTGCCGCTCTCTACGGCCAGACTGTGTTCACTGAGGATCCAGCTCTGTTTTACATCTCCAACAGTGTAGAGATAATACACTGTTTCTCTCTCTCTCTCTCTCTCTCTCTCAGCATTTTGATCCAGATTACAACTCAATCCTGCTAAAGCTGCTGAAACACACACACACACACACACAGAGCGAACACTTGCAGACTCATGTGAAGTCCCAGCATATAAAAATCACAGACACGGTGTAAATGAAGCTAAATATCATGAAAACTCAAAGATTAGACGTTGATTTGATTTTCGGGCTGAACATGTTTTCACTAAATGAACCAAACTGACCACCACCGTTTCACATAAGTGTAGTCACAGTCACTATGGTTCAGTTAGTGCAGTGTATAGTATAATTGTCATGTGTTGTTTGTGTATTAAATAAGGGAGTATTGTGTGTTCAGCACAGAGCCAATAATAATGATGTCATTTCCCTCCAGGAGCAACACTTACTGCACACGCTCAGATCAGCTCCTCTGTGTGCTCTGTACTACTTCCTGTCTGTGCCACCCAATCACATCTTAACAATCACCTGTCAATCATCTGAAGAATAAAGGCTCAGTGTAACAGACACACACTCGCAGTGACCGAAATAAACGAATCTTATTGAAAACCCCACTCACACAAACACTCGCTCACTGGTTCCAGCTGAATCCTGTGTTGAGGGAAGCAGAGCTGAAGAGCCCCAGTCAAGGCCAGTTAAACCACTAACCCTATATCAGCACTACACACACGCACATGTTGTGTTTTCATGTTTTACGTGGTCTTTCCATAAACATAAATTATGATTTTTTTAGTATACTGTACAAACTGTATATTGTATCCTTGGCTTTAACCGCTTTTACCATTTACTTTCATTTATAATCCGTTTAAAATCATGGCCACCACTGACTGGCACACACAATGTAGGTGGTTAAGACTTTTACGATCACGTTGAGGACATTTGTACACATGCCATGTACACAAACACACAGAGAGAGAAGCATCGTTAGACCTTGTACTTGAGTCTTATCATGGACAGAAAGTCACACAGATGCTGCTGCGCCCTTGATCTCAAACACACACACACACATTCCCAGCGTGTCGACGTGAAGTGCACATGCACCGAACATGATTCACATCATAAGTGCTGAAATATCAATATGTCAAACGAGATGACGTCACTTTGTGAAGTTGTGATTTATTCTAAAGATGAAAAGTGTAGCAGTACTTATGATCACACATGACACAACACAAGAGAAGCGTTTATAACTGAAGCATCTGAGACACCAAACTTCTTTGAATGTCATCATGATACACACACAATACTCTCTTGTGTTGACTTCAGAGCACTTTCCATGAATATGTGAAGATTCCACACAGGACATCACTGTTCTCAGGTCAGTAGTGTCTGTGTTCCTCTATAACACCTGAAGTCATACTTGTTAGAGTTCAAAGGGCTTGTGGATTTTGTCATCAGGGACACACAAATGTTTGATTCGGGCTGATGTGAATATGGTAAAGTCATCATGTTGATAATGGCGACACGACACCGTTATCAACCCATTAGGGGTGTCACAATATACTGATATTGACAATAAGCAGGATATGAACAACGCAATTATTGAAACGGTTAATTCTACATATATTGTAATACCATAAACTAATCAGCACCCATGAAAAATGTTACCATAATAGTTATAAACTCTCTCTCTGCCTTTATACACATTGACCAAATAACAGACAAAACACAAAATAAAAATAAAAATGAATTTCACTAATGGCATCATTTATTTCTTTTTGTAAAGGTTTTGATAAATATCGATATAATATCACTATCGTGATTTTTGGGGGAGCAAAAATTGTGTAGTGAAAATGGGAAATCATGGCAGCCCTACACCCAATGAAATGGCTCAACACTGAAACTGATAAAATGTGCTATCCATATCAAAAGTACTGCCGTATACAATCTGACACTTTCACTCACAACACACACACACATGATATATACAACACAACACACACTTCTTTAACATGTCCTGCTCTAAAGAAACAATACACACAACACTACAACACACGCTGTGATCTGTCTGTAAACCCACTCCTGTAACTGCATAATCCCACACACATCACACCTGATCTGAGAACAGTAGACTCTGTCTATCACTCACTAATGTCATGTCCCAGATAGCACAATCCATCTGGTTTACGTCTATTTGACGTCTGCATTTACATCTGCAAGACATCTTAAATACATAGTTTGCTCATCTGCAATACGTCTCGGAGACGTTTGAACGTCTGTAATACGTCTGCTAAAGATCTGGAGATCTGCTGCTTAAAAACATCTGCTAAACATCTTATAAAGAGCTGTTGTACATCCATTCTAAATCATAAACATCTTACAGACATCTTCTAGATGTCTATATGACGACTGACAGCAGACATCTCCGAGACGTATTGCAGATGAGCAAACGATGTATTGTAGATGTCTTGCAGATGTAAATGCAGACGTCAAATAGACGTAAACCAGATGTATGTGTGCTATCAGGGGTGGGTTCATATTCAGGTGGTTCAGTGTGTCAGATGAAATGACCTTTGACACGTAACACCAGTACTGTATTCACAGAGCACTCGAGCGTTACGGTGGGCGTGTGTGTGTGTGCGTGTGCGTGCGTGCGTGCGTGCGTGTGTGTGTGTGCGCGCGCGTCAGCTGACTGCGGACGGGTCACACACGCACGAGCTCTCTCACCTTATAGGCGTTGGGTTTGATCTGACCCGGCTGCGGGGGGCAGTTCAGCTGCGGTGTGTGCGAATCCTCGGACTCTTTTCCACTGTGATAAACCACCCGATCAGAGATGTGAATGCTGGATGCGCAGCCCATCATTCACCCGGCGCGGCGCGGCGCGGCGCGGCGCGGAGCGACGCGATTCTCCTCTTTTACTGCGCTGATAATCGCCCTTTTTCTCACATATGTACATACATGTATGTATATAGATATATGTTTATACAGACATCCGATCTGTGAACTCTATTGATCAGACAGAAACTCTGTTCATGGTGCTCATCCCACCCCCCTCACTGTTTCCACGTCTGATTCACACGAGCCCGTTTCTCCTCATCCTCGCACCAACTTCGTTTCTTAGCGGGCGGATTTAAAGCTGCTCGTCGATTCACTCGACACTTTCATCCATTTTGCCTGCGCGTTTTCGCGTTTATTCGCCTTCCACGGCCGCGAAACACGCCCGACGCGCCCGCACGGCCTCGCTTGCTGCCGCTTCAGTCACAGTCATTGGAAGTCACAGACACCGGTGCGTTTATTCCATCAACAGGCTGCTGAAATCTGCTCCGATCCCGCGGCAGAACGCGCGATTCGGCATTTACGACGCCAAACGAGCCGTTAGCCAAAACTCCAGAGCGGCGCGTCCACAAATCCTGAATTAAACGGCAGCTCTCAATCACGGGCCTACGACTCTGTCGCTCTTTAAGATGAAGAGAAGAGCTCAAACAGTCGTGAAGCTGTCAAACGCTGGGGAGAAAGCGTCAGAAGAAAGGCGTCGCGAGTTTCCTGATGAAGAACAGCGCGCGTTGAGAACATCAGCGGTGCGAATGTGACAGCAGCAGATCCAATAAAAGCACGCGCAAGGATTGACCTACAGCCTCGAATGACGTCAATGCAAATGAACCGCCGAGAGCCAATGGGCGGTGGTTTGCGCGCAAAGAGGAGGGCCGGTGCGCGTGGTGGGAACTTTAAAAACGCGATGACGTGCGGGTCGGATTGTGTCAAACAAACAGGAGAAAGCTCCACGGTAGATACACACGGCCTTTCACGGGACAGCAAAACGGACGCGCTGCAAATAAACATACGGACCTTTATCAGCTTTAGTGTGTCAGCCAGAAAATAAAACTGAACAAATCCGCTCAAATGAAAGCTCGAGAGTGGAGACAACAGCGATGTTTTCAAAAAGCAATGGGTATACGGGTATTTTTGCTGTCGTTTTTATCATTGGCTACACTTACAGAATTATCATGCTACCATAATATAAGTGCCTACTGTAAAAACACAAAGATCTCATAATAAATAGATGGTCATTACTGACAATGAACAAACTTGAGCAGTTTCATGTGCAGACGGGACTTTAAAGTGCGTAGGCCGGCGGTCACATATGTGAGAAACATTATTGTGTTGGGTCGACAGAGAGAATTTTTTGTTTTTCTCTAGTTTCATCAAATAAATGGAATCTTTTATTCAGCAGACATGTGATGTGGGTTTTCCATGTCACGAAAATGAGACATCTTGCCACACAACAAAATGCGTAACATAAGAGGACATTTGGCCAAAGGGTAAAAGAGCAAACAGGCCTGTAATGGGAACATCTGCAGAGGTGATGCATGCTGGGTGATAAAGAATTAAATACTGACATTATGCATGAGTGAATCGTGTGCTTTCATATAAATGCATAAAGAATGCCGCTAAAAACTCATTTCCAAGTTTATTTTGAATGGTTTTTCATTTACTTGAGACACTGAAATCATGGCACAAACACAACACAACACAACAAAAAATATGTTCCAGGTACACACGAGAGCATAGCATGGCGTCCCGACTCCTGCTATTGTGAATGACAACAGACTTGCAGATGTATAAAAAACACTTTTGTCAAGGGAAAGTCATTTAAGAGTTTGGAATCACTGTGACATTCCCTAAAGAAACATACTTTTATTCACCAAAGATGAATTCAGTTGACCAAGAATTACAGTGAAAGCATATTACAAATGACTTTTTCTATGCTTTAACATGTGAAGAGACATTTCTTGATGTCAGTAAAGTAATTCAGCTGAAAACAGGGCTTTACTATCACAACTAAAACTGATCTTAAAAGCATATGACATTTTAAGAAATAATGATCTGGTTTTGGCTGTATTTTGACCAGTAAAATGCTTCGTTGACGAACAGTTCAAGCATTCATTTCTTTAAAAAAATATCTTTATGATCTAAACTTTTGATCGGCAGTATATATGCAAATAAAATGCACATATTAAAATATTTACACTAGAGAAAGAGAACTGAAATATACACTTTGCATAAAGGGTAAAAAAGTATATATATATATATGAATAACTATAANNTATATATATATATATATAATAAAATTCATGATATGAAGTCATAGAAATACTGTAAATACGTCTTTGATCATCTTCTAGGAGGAGGTAGAAACTCTTGTCTTTAATGGTCTTGGTGATGTGGGGGGGGGGCTCTGTCTGCTTCACTGGAGTCACTACAACAGCCGGCCACAGATGCAGTTGTTATTGAGATCACTGAGGTTTCTACTCATTATTACGTTCATTGGATTCATTTGCTAAAGCCCTGACATGCACAGCGCTATCAAACCATCGCTGGAGCTCAACGTTGAGCTCAATAAAAACTGCGTCTTTCTGGCAGGCTAGAGGAAGTAAGACTGGAGGGTTCCGCGCCGACGGACGTCCGTCGTCCAGCAGTGAAATCCTCCGCCCAGTGAGTTGGCGTGTCGGATGCTGACCTTAATAGTCTTAATGCCTGCAGGAGAGAGAGAGACGGTTAAAGCTCGTTTCATCGTCTCCGGAGCCCCAGCACTAAAAACACCATTCTCACCAAGATTTTCAAACATTTTCTGGATGCTCGACTCATTAGCGTCCACCATGACACGCTTCTCGTCCAGCATCAGAACATTCATTGAGAGCCACTTGGACGACATCCACAACGGATGATCTGAGACGAAGACATTTGACAGAGATTTCAATCAAACGAACAACAGCGAGAAACTCAATGAATCGGGTGTGTGAAGCTGTTTTACAGACCATCTGGAATAAGAGGAGTTGGAGGCGTGACCACAGTCCACCCAGCCTTCTTAAACATGTCGATCTGCAGAAGAAGTTCAGGATACAGCGAGTGTGAGAGAGCTGCACATACTACACATCAACAGCAGGTGTCAGCGTGAGCAACTACTAACCTGCCGGCACGGTCGATCCGGGTTGGACAGCGCCAGGCCTGGTCCGATGATGTTGAACGTGGCGTCGATGTGCATGGGGTTCGGGTCTTTGAAGGAGATGATGTGGATCTTGTAGGTAGGGGCAAGATGACGCCTCATCCACTCGATACCCATGTAGTTTGTAACCTGTAATCAGCACAAATGTCACATGTCAAGGCAGCTGTCATAAGAAAACACAGCGTCTATCAGAGGCCAACGCGTCGTCACCTGACTCCTCTGTACGAAAATATCAGTGCCGGCTCGGATGAAGTCTGCAGCGTCGAAACACGGCTCAAATTCTGTGGTGACGAAATTCCCCTGAGCAGCTAACTTATGTCTGTCCTCCACTGTACGAATGGGATATTCCTACACACGCGCACAGGAGATGGATATAAAGTGTTAGGTCTCTTAGTAAAGGACACCGACACGCCACCTGAGGGCGCTACAGACACTCACGCCGAGCTGTTCGCTCAGCTGTACAGTTTGTCCAGTATAAAAAACATTACGCCTATGGACTGTCCCCACGGAGATAGTAAACCAGACGTGTGTGTGTGTGCGTGCGTGCGTGTGCGTACCTGATCGTAAAGCTCGTCGGCCATGGTGGGTTTGGGTGCCGTGGTCCACTTGGCTCCCCGTCTAAAGTAGTCTTTAATGAGGGGCCGATAGGCGCGGTACTCGAAGAAGCGAGCCCTCCAGGCCATTGGTGCTTCGATGATCTCATTCCCCACCACTATCAGGATATCTCTCGGCATGGCCGCGTACATGCCTGTGAAAAATAAAGGTGTGAATATGAACGGTGATGATGGATATGTGAGCGCTCAGGTACCTGTGGAGGTGAAGTCTGGGGTTTTGTATTCAAACGACCAGTCGATGGGTTCCGGTCTGGTCACATTAACACCCTCGTGACGCAGAATATTGCACATTTCCTCGATTTCAGCGACTGCTTTCTTCACGTGGTCCTTCGGGAATGTCTGTCCGCCGTACTTCTGGTAGAAGGGCCAGTACTTCTCGTAGGTGTTGGCCTGCAGACGCACACGACAACGCAGCTTTCATACAACAGCCAGCGAGTGACTTGAGAGTCTGAGCCGTCTCTATGGTCGTGCTGTTACTGCACTGGACGTACTACAGTATTCATTCAAGGGTCACAGAAATACACACATTACCCATGGTGTTATTATAGCACACGTGTAGTAACTATGTTCTTTTGCTATACGTATAACCAGAGCTTTACTACGCATGTCATGGTCAGGCGGTGTCCATGAAAAACGAGTTTCGTTGATACAGTTCAGGTGTTTTAAGAGGTTATTTACTGTACGTGACACCATTTAGCGTCGGTGAGTCGTGTGAGTTTGTACCTTGACCTCCACTGTAAACGGGGGGACGCAGGCGTTCTCAGCTCTCCCCACGATCACCTCCTCGAGCGGGTCCCACTCGTTGTAGGCGCACACGGGGCAGTCCTCTGGCGCATGCTCAGTAACGGGCTCGTCCACGGTGAGCGGCAGCGGCGCGGCGGCCGAGCTCGAGGTGCTGCGGAACGCGCGCTGCACCCATCCCGACAGAGCGCGACCCACCTGCGCGAGACGCAAAAATCAATACTGAGATCACATCTGGAAACCCGCTGAGCACGAGCGCATGCTGGTGGATGAACAACATGTTTAGGTCTCTAGGAGACGTAACTATGGTTTTATCTATTGCAGAAAAAAGAGAAATCATTTTTAACTAATGAGTTACAGTTTGTACAATCACAGGTTTCCTACAAACGACGACCCTAGATAACATTATAATGGTGTAACTATAGTAACCATGTTTTCTTTTTATTTCCAGTCAAAACCAGGCTTATTTTTTGCAAGGGGTGATGGTAACGTGTTAAAGTGAGAGTTGAGTGTAAACCTCTGCCGTCGTTGCGCAAATCGCCCTCTGACTCATTGCATTGATAAAAACGGCCGAGTGGGGCACAAGGCGAAAGAAAAGTAAACAGAGCGAGATAAAGGGTGTCACGTCGCCACTCGCCCACGTAGAGCTGCAGCACATGAGGTCTGATGATGATGATCGGATCACATTTATTCTTTCAGTGTTCCCTAGAGTCAAAGTGGGACACTTGAGGAGCCAGCTGTGCTGTCAATCAATCATATAACACATGACCTGCCACTGCGAGCCAGCTCGACATTTCTAAGAATATACAATTGTACAGAAAATAGATTGTCGATTAACTCCATGTGTAGCAAACATCACTTATGGGAAGATTTCTTCTAGAATCGTTGTGTTGTTCACGTGTATTGCATTAATAAGGCATTAGAATTGCCCGTGCGCGTGCGATTATACGTCACTCGATATAAAGCGGTATAGTCACCATAGCGCCGATGAGATGTGCGGCTTCAGCTCCGCGGCTTCCTCCTCTCAGGCATCTGACACGCAACATGTTGTTCTGGTTCGAGGCAGAAATTCGGACACATGCAGCACTTGTGATCCGGGAAAGTGAGAGACGCGCCGCGGAGACGCGCTTTTATAGGGCGCGGGGCCGCTGGCAGGGGTCGTAGGAGTGAAATTCCTGAAACAACGTGAGCGCAGAAGATCCTGACAGAAGCACATTCTTATCACGGATCGAAATGATGCAACGGGTGCGCATGTTTCTCCAAACGCGCTCAATGGCGGAGTACTGTCATTACTGTAGCTGTGTTCTCGTCCAAATAAACACATGCACGTAATGGCTGGAAAACACTACAAGACTTTTAAAATCTGAACAGATTTTTTTTAAGTAGATATCTCACACTTGCAGACTTTTTGAAAGTTTCAGATAGAAACACACTAACTCAGTGGTCACCAACCCTGCTCCTGGAGATCGACCGTCCTGAAGATTTCAGCTCTAACCCCAATCAAACACACCCTAACTATCTAATCAAGGTGTTCAGGTTTGCTTGATAATAACAGACAGGTGTGCTGAAGCAGGGTTGGAGCTGCAGTCTGCAGGACGGTCGATCTCCAGGAACAGGGTTGGTGACCACTGCGAACTGATCAAATCTGCAGACCGGCACAGACTTTCTGCAACAAGTCCAGACTGAAAATCTGAGCAAAAGTCTTGTAGTGTATGTTGGCCTTAACGTCTACGCTGCTCTATAACGTCCAACAGCGTCGACAAAAGAATCCGCAAACTACACTGAAAGACTTTCATTTCACAACATTAAAATAGTTTTGAGCTACATGTCTGAAACCAACACGCACATGTTTACTGCTTAAAAGCATATACAGCCTTTCTTATCAAATCCCTTTATTGTCACTCAACCATATACACAAGTGCAACAGTAGGTGAAAAACGTGGGTGCAGTTCAGACCAACATGGCAGTACGACAGATATGAGACAGAATTGTAGATTACAAGTAACAAAAAATGACAATACTTTACAATAGACATTTTCCTGT
The DNA here is from genome assembly GCF_024868665.1 of Triplophysa rosa. Taxonomy (NCBI): domain Eukaryota; kingdom Metazoa; phylum Chordata; class Actinopteri; order Cypriniformes; family Nemacheilidae; genus Triplophysa; species Triplophysa rosa. Next base: position 25,723,514 of record NC_079901.1, on the reverse strand, counting down.
ACACATTTACACAGTAAACATATCTGTACAAGTGTTTAACCGTAGTATAACTAACAACACATCATTTACATGTAACCACACAGCAGCAAATGGTCACATAATGTGCGTAGTGTACACATAATGCAATGACACATCATTTACATATAACTACATGTTCTAGTCAATAGTGTTTCCAGAGCCACAAGATTTACCCAAATGTGCATTTTAGGACGGGACGATGCATACAGAAGTGGAACACCACACTATTGACTACACAACTATTTCACAAACCTGCTGCTTATCATTCAGCAAGTAAATGGGTCAATTCTCTGCTCACGTTTTCACCCTGTTGATTTATTATTAGCAGTAAAGTAAAAGCATTAACAAACAAAAATAAACCAATGAAAGACACTGAGCACAACATAGCAGCTGATCAATGAACATGATTCCATGGTCATGTTTTATAACAGAAAACTATTTATAAGACACATTTGATAACGTTTCAGAGATTACAGGTTTACTGTAAATGACAAGTAATTTTGCCTTCTAACTGTAAAGAGGGGCTTAACCCATCCTGTTCCTCTGCTTATCACTGTAACCTCGAGAGAAACAGATCCAGATCAGCTCCTCAGGTCTGCACACTGACAAGAAGAACCCTCAAAATACAAATACATCTCATGCCTGAAAACACAAACCACCGAGGAAAAGGTGCGAGTCAGAATGAAAGTCACAGTGTGTGTAAGCGAGAGGTCATTGAGTTGAGTTGATCAGCTATAGTAAAACAGCTGTTATCATCAGAAGCTGATATCAGTGCTTGTCTTGTTACGCAACATTCCTGTGAACCCGCCGCACCGCCGTTCTGCCACTAAAACAGCGCCTTCTATAAAACCGACCGAGCAAAACTATGATGTGTGAGAGTCGGGCCGATACATTCATCGTCAGACGTTTACAATACTGTGAGTTTGGGATATTGTTTGTGCTGATACGTTTCTGCACTGTTAGATTTGAGTAGATCAAACACTAATAAGCCTGCAAGTTATTATTACCACACAATTAATCCAGTTTTCTGAAGGAAACACCAGCGCAAGGCGGTACAGGTAGACGTTTGTCCTATTCACAGTTGAAAATCTACAAAACAATGTCTGAATGGATGTTTTGTGTGATACGTGTGGAAAGCAGGTCAACCAGTGCGAGGTTGGAACGATGTGTTGTGCAACAACTTAAGCCACCGGCCGAGACAAAGCTGACCTACCAGAACCAGAACTAAACCCGATTGTAAATGACGTAACATTGATGTGCGCATGCCTGGTAGGGCAATCTGACAGATCGATCACCTGCAGCCGAAAGCCACAAGTCAAAAGAAAGCCTCAAAGGGATAGTTCACCCTTTCTGTCATCATTTACTCACCCTCAGATTTTTCCAAACCCGTATAAATGTCTTTGTTCTGCTAAACACAAAGGGAGATATTTGAAAGAATGTCAGTAGCGAAACAGTTCGCATCCCCCATTTATTAGTGTGACAGTCAATCTGTTTGGTTGCTGACATTCTTCCAAATATCTTCCTTTGTGTTCAGCAGAACAAAGAAATGTATACAGGTTTGGATCAACCCGAGGGTGAGTTTTGGGTGAACTATCCCTTCAATACTCTTATCATTACAAAGACCTGTCAAAGGATGAAATGTTAATACGAGGCTGACTGTTTAAAAGCGCGTTGTGTTTATAATCGCATTCGAGTCGCTCCGCCTTCACGAGAAACAGAGAAGAGTGTGAAAGTTCAGTTCTTCGGCCCAAACACACCGAACCGACTCACAAACATGTTCCTTCAGTCACTTCTCTTCACCGCTCTCGTCATCATCATCTCTCCTGTCATTCTCAAGCGGATTTCTCCTTATTTCTGGACGGACTTTCTCTATCACATTGATTTGTTGCGCATTTTCCTCAAGTTTGTTTCCCGCAGGAGGCTACGCCTCCGTTTCTCGCGCTGGACAGATTCTTACAACAGGTCGAAACGCGACCGAACAAAACGTTCGTCGTTTTCGAGAACAAAAGTTACTCGTTTAAAGACGCGGACAGAGAATGCAATAAAACAGCGAACGCGTTACGGACCGCGTCGGATCTAAGAGCCGGAGACACGGCTGTTCTGTTCATGCTCAACGAGCCCGCGTTCATCTTCTGCTGGCTCGCGCTGGCTAAACTCGGCTGCGCATGCGCGCTGCTCAACAGCAGCATCAGATCGAGAAGTTTGATCTCGAGCTTAAGATGCTGCAACGGCGCGAAGGTCCTGATCGCATCAGCAGGTGAGAAACAAACAAAAGAACCACGAGAGGAAACCACACTCCTCCTAGTCCTCTGAAAAAATCTTCATTCAACGAATTTCTCACATAATCCCGTTTAATAAACTGTGTGTCGCTCATAGTTTCTGTTGTTACTAGTGTGACTGTGAGTATGGAAACCACTGATATATCTAGGACAGTGTGCGCAGTCAGAGCAGCAGGGGTGTACACGCAGCTGCTGTGTTGTGTGTTGTGTGCTGTTGTGGGTGTCAGAGTTGCAGGCCGCTGTTGAGGTGGGTGAAGACCTCCAGCAGGACGGTGTGATGATGTTCATCATGAGTGACCAGATCACATCATCATGTATGAAGAGTCTGAGCAGACGTGTGCTGGAATCCTCAGACGCAGACGTTCCTCACACATACAGATCAAACATGTCCTTCACATCGCCTGCGGTCTACATATACACATCTGGAACCACAGGTAACACACACACATTTACATTCAGGCATGTAGCAGATGCTTTTATCCACAGCGACTTACACAGAAGATAAAGGAAACAAACACTAATGGATGTGTGTGTCAGAATATTTAGCTATTACAGTTTAAAAGTAATATATTCTGCTTGTGTAAACTCTAATTTAAACGACTCTTGTGTGTCAATGTTGTTTTGTTATCAATATTCTTGAAAATATATATGTATATTAGGGATGTAACAATATCAAAATCTCACCGTATGATAATACCTCGGTGTAAAGTCCACGGAACGGTATTTCTTGCAGTATTTAAAAGGACAAATGATGAGTTGGAAACGTGCCATAAGCATCCTCTTTTCTTTATCCTCTGATCATAACTGTTGCTCAGAGGTGTGAGTTATAGTATGAGATGGATCAAATGACCTAAAAATGCCTTTTATAAAATAAAAGTCATGTGACCAGGATAACATTGAGACAATTTTGCTATTGTGATAAATTGTGATACATCGATAATATTGTTACATATATATTTTGTGTTCAGGAAATAAGGTTTGAAATGACATGAGAGTCATGAGTAAACAGAATTTTTATATTTGGCTGAACTGTCCCTATAAGAAGGCAGCAGGATTTGATGATGATGATGATAGACTGGAAAAGAATAAAGGCAGCGGTGGAAATGATGTGTGTGTGTGTGTTTCAGGTCTTCCTAAAGCTGCTGTGATCAATCAGACACGTCTTCTCGCCGCTCTGGCTGTGCTGGCGTCTAATGGTGTAACAGAGCGTGATGTCATTTACGTGACTCTTCCTCTCTATCACACTGCTGGCTTCCTCATCGGTTTCATGGGCTCTGTGGAGACCGGTACATCATCACATCCTGATTGACATAAGAGTGAAACACCGCACACTACTGACTAACACACTCTCCACGTCCCTCATATTCAGGTTCAACTATAATTTTGCGTCGCAAGTTTTCTGCGTCTCAGTTCTGGGACGAGTGTCGGAAGCATGATGTGACGGTGATTCAGTATATCGGAGAGGTTCTTCGCTATCTCTGTAACACACCAGAGGTACAACACAACACATCTGTTAGATTTCATTCACATATCCAGTCAAACGTTTATGAAAAAGCTGTTGTTTGAAGAGTAAATGATGTGAATTATTATTAATAAAACAAAACATCATCACCCGTATCAGCCTCAGTGAGCGCCGAGTGAATTGTGTTGACGTGACAGTGAAAGTAAAACACTGAAGACATTTTGAGTTGAGGTTGTTGCAGGGATCATGGAGTGTGTGTGTGTTCTCATGTGAAAACTGACCCCAGCACAGCTGGTTCTTATAAATAACTTGAAGTGTCACTCTGCTAATGTCACTTCACTCTTTACACTCATGAGGGTTTTCAGTCAAACGTCTGATTTTTATTTCAGCGCTGGAATGTCAATCATTGAAACAGGATTCTGAGAGAGCACATGAGTGTCATGTGATCGGCCCTCCAGCCAATGAGAGAGCAGGTTAAGGGCTGGGCGCTAGTCTCAGAATAGCCGCTGCGCTTTATTTGGAGTAAAGCTTCAGGAGTGAATGAAACCGATCTCTTGAACGCATTATGACATGTGGAACAGATGACATTTAATGATGTGATTTCAGGTTACGCCGAAGCGTGAACTCCAGGCCGCTCTGTTTGTCTTTCAGAGACTCGACGACAAAGAACACGATGTGCGTTTGGCTATCGGCAATGGACTTCGTGCAGATGTGTGGAGGAAATTTCTCCAGCGATTTGGGAGTATTGAAGTGAGGGAGTTCTACGCCTCCACGGAGGGAAACGTGGGTTTTGTCAACTACGCCGGACGGGTCGGAGCCGTTGGACGCGTCAGCTACCTGCACAAAGTAAGGCTGTGTCACTGAAGTCACGTGACGGGGCAGTACATCTAAAGGCTCTTTAAAAGAGCGTGTGTGTGTGTTTTTCTCAGAAACTCTTCCCGTACAGCCTCGTTAAATACGACACAGAGCGAGACGAGCCGCTCGGAGACGCCAGAGGCCTGTGTGTGGAGGTGCCTAAAGGTCAGAGGTCACGAGACATCATGAATCCCGGCCGCCGCACTAAAACACTCCATCTTGAGTTGTGTATTACAGAGATGGTATATTTGTAAACGCTGACGTGAGCGAGCGTGTGTTTGCAGGGCAAACGGGTCTGCTGGTGTCCAAGATAACAGAACTGGCTCCGTTTGTGGGATATGCTCAAAATGAGCGTCAAACTGACAAAAAGAGGTTACGAGATGTTTTCAAGGCCGGCGACGTGTATTTCAACAGTGGAGATTTACTGAAAATTGATCTGGACGGTTTCATCTACTTCCAGGACCGAGTCGGAGACATATTCAGGTTGGCTTTCTATCAATCAGATCAGATCAGAGGTCATGTGATTGATGGTTTTGATTGATGGTGATTCTGCGTTCAGGTGGAAGGGAGAGAACGTTTCCACCACCGAAGTCTCAGACATCGTCAGTGCGCTGGATTTTGTGGAGGAGGTGAATGTGTACGGAGTGAGAGTTCCAGGTTCGGTCATTCGCTGTAAATTTGATGATGAATATTTCTGCAGGTGTGATGTCACTGACACGCTGCTTGTGTTCAGGTCAGGAAGGACGCGTCGGAATGGCTGCGCTGATAATCAGGGACGGAATGGAGTTTGAACCCACCAGAATGTTCAATCACATCTGTGGTTTCTTGCCCGCTTACGCACGACCTCGGTTTATACGAATTCAGGTAAAATGACTCTCATGAGGCGAGTATGTACGTGTGTCTGATGTCCTGGGTGGTGATATTATGGGATGTTTCTCTGTAGAGTTCTATGGAAGTGACGCGCACGTTTAAACAGATCAAGTTGAAGCTGGTGGAAGCCGGATTTAACCCCGCCGTGACTTCAGACTTGATGTACTTCATGTGTGAACGTGAGAAGACGTTTGTCTCTTTAAGCCCCATCATCTATCAGCAGGTCTTCTCCGGCAGCATCAGACTTGAACTTGTTTGAGTTATTATCATCAGTACCATCGTGTGTCAATGCAATACTGTTACTATTGTTGTTATTGAGCTGAGGTGAGGTGTCATTGTAATTGTGTGGTGAAAAATAAAGAAAAGTCCATTGAGCACGTGCATAAATACATCTTACCCTGATTTTTAAACAGAGAGATTTTAACAGTGATTGGTTTAAGTTCATTTGATGGGTCAGATTGTCATGGTTCTGCCCCACCTTGTCTTGCTTCTCTTGACCTAGTGGCAGAACCATGATAGAACCTCTTGTTTTATGTGGAGAGTGACGTTTTGTCCCTGATGGTCTTCCACTCTCCGGTGTGGCGTCTCTGTTCCCGCCCTTTCGTCTCCTCGTTATTGTTTGTTGATTAGTTCATGTCTCACACCTGTTCCCTCTTGATTTATCCCCTTTATAATGCCCTTGTGTCTTCTGTCTCGTGCTGGTTCATTGTACTGTGTCGTGTTTGTGTGATGTGGTGAGTTCCTGTCTTTGAGTTACTTTAGTTTATTTTGTAGTTGTGATGTGTTTTAGTCTAGTCCTGTTAGTTTAGTTAGTCTTGTTCCTGTTTCCATGTTTGTTACTTTACCCCCACGTGGGTCGTTGTTTTGTTGCTTATTATTTATTAAAATTTGTGTTAACCCCTTACCCGCTGTCTGCACTTGGGTCCTTTGTCCTTGTCTTCGTGTCTCTCACCACCCACCGTTCGTGACTCAGATTGCACATTCACTTCAACACAAAAATATAGAAAGTACTTCATATAGATATAGAGATGGTGACAGAGAGACAAAGGTTATTAGATTGCAGCTTTAATATTGTTACACAACTTCTTTGTTGACGTTTTTATTGATTAAAAAGGAGGAGGAATAATAAGAAGAACTTGTTATCGTTTGTGATGTAAGCTTTTCTGCTGTTATATACATTCGTCAGAATGCAATGCAAAACTCTTAATAAAGTGAGTTTTTATATTTTAAAAACCTGATAAATAATGCACTCTTCTGGTCGCTCCTTGTACATTTCCCCTCATGAACCTTTAATCAAATAAATGTTGTAAGTTAGTCTAGGCTATATAAGGCTTTATATTATGTTTGGGGACACAAATCATTTTTGTCAGTCAGCGGCTCTCGCGATCTCTCGGTGTTGTTTGGGCTTCTTCGTTCTTTCATTTGTTTTGTGTTGTGAACATCGCGAGACTGATAACTGGTCACTCGTCATAAGGAGTCATCTGCCGAAAAGCTAAAGCGCGTGTCAATCTTTGACGGGAACGCGCCGCTGTACGGTACATGTGCAGCACAACAAGAGTGATGTGAACAGATGAGATGCAGGAGGATAAACTCTTCTGAAGAAACACATGTTCTCATTACGTCTTTGATGAATTTATTGACCTAAACACCAAATCATATTCATAATTCACCATTTCTGTGGTTCTCTATAAACTAACAGTTAAAAAGTAGAGTCTGTGCTCAGAAACAATGATAATAATAAAACACTTCAAAAGAATTTGATGAAGATCAAGACAAACATGAACTCAGTATTTGATGAAGATCAAGACAAACATGAACTCAGTAAAGTATTTTTAAACGCTTGACTGGAAATGAATGCGTGTGTATTAATAAAGACATACATGTGTGTGTGTGCGTGATGTACGTGTTTGATGTGTGTGTGTGTGTGTGTGTGTGTGTGTGTGTGTGTGTTGTTGTTGTCAGTATGGGTGTTATTTGGTGGGCAGAGGGCGGCTGTCGGCTAAAGGGAAGCAGTTGAAGCAGCTCGCCCGGCTGGTGACCCAGCCTCTCTTAAAGGGGTGATAGAGCTGCTGCATGCCACACTGCGCCCACACCTGCGACAGACTGGGAACGCTGTGGACCTTCAGCAAGCGCTTCTGCGCCCGTGGCTCGAAGCGTGCCGGCCGCTCGGGGATCTGCGGCAGGGAGCCCGAGGGCAGGGCCTCGTTGGACGGGTGGCTGCGATCAGGTCTGGCGGGCGGGAGCTCGGCGCTGCAGCTCAGCGAGCGGATGGCTCGTCTCTGTCCCTGCCGCACCAGACGCTCGTCGATCATGGGCTCCAGACGCATTCTGCTCAGCTCGGAATGGATGCTCATCAGGACCTCCTCCTGCTCCTCCTCAGCGTTCTCCTCGCAGCTGTCGCCGTCGGAAACCAGGCTGGGCTCTCGCGTGAGCCCGCGGGTCTGCAGCACCTCTCTGGCCGTCTGCTGTATGAGCTTCCAGTCTCTCTCGATGTCCTGAGCGCTGGTGAACTGAGACGTGACCGTGAAGCGGATGATGAGTTTGTTTCCGATGGCGGCGGGAATCAGAAATATCTGCCCGGACTTCGTCAGTTCTCTCAGCAACTCCTGCGTCGGGCCGTTCCCTGCCTGCGGAGAACATGAGAACTTTTGACGTCAGTGTCACGTGACACAACAAGCAACATAACGTGAAGTCCCACGCATCTGCAGTCAAGCGGCACACAAACACTTTTCCATGTGAAAAACTGGAGCTAAGAGAACAGAACATGGGGAGGGCATGGGTACAGAACATGAAAGTGTTGTTTCTCGCTCACCCTTAAACAGAAAACCACGAGCCCGAGGTGACGCTGAGCTGGAATCTGGAAGTTTGTGTCACTCCTGACCAGAGACTCGAAGAGCTTTGCCATCTCCACACCCTGACATCACAGGAAACACATCATCACAAAACACATCTTTCAGCTGTTATTCTCTCAGGTAGTCTGTCGACGTCCATGATGGCCACTCTTACGTGTCTTATGTGAGCCTGCAGGTTCTTCAGTCCAAACGAACGCATCACAAACCACAACTTCAGCGAACGAAAGCGTCGACTCAGAGAAATCTGCCAGTGCTGCAGAAAGCACGAGATGAACGTCAACGAACAACAGCGAAAGAGACGAACACGTGATGATTTGAAATGTGTTTGTACCATGAAGTCAGTCGTGTCAGAGTTGTCATGTCTCAGGTAAAGCGGGTCCACGGTAAACGTCTGCTGAAGCTTCAGTTTATGTTTCACCCTGCAGACGTTAATGAACATCTCTCACGTCAACACACAAACATTTGAATCAACATAAAACTCTGTGACACTTTTACACGTTGACTGGATAGAGAAAGAAAGAATACCGTGTTTCATCACAATAAGAATGTGTACGAGGCAAACGTACGGACTTCAAACAATGCTTTACGCTCAATTATGTTTGAGAAGTCATTCAAACTGTGGGGGGGTTTCATGGCAGAAAGAATCAGAAATCATCAGCATCTCTCACCAGAACGCCGTACAGTCGAAATGAACCATCATCCACTTGGACGGGTTGAAGACGAACGAGTCTGCAAACTGGATTCCGTTGATGAAGTAGCGCAGCTCAGGACACAGAAGAGCTGAACCTGCGTACGCCGCATCCACATGCAGCCAGAGACCTTCACGCGCACCTGAACACACACACAAGTTCACACAACACTCACAAAAACAACACAATACTGGGAATCAAGTCATTCATGAAATCCTGAAACACACTTACACACTGGACCCAGTTCATCCAGACGATCAAATGAACACACACCAGTGGAGCCGAGCGTCGCACACAGCTGCGCAACACACACACACATTGGTTTTATGAATCCTACATTTCAGCAGAATGAAATCATCTGAATGTGAATCTGAGAGCGAGAGAGAGACCATGACAGGTATGAATCCATTCTTTCTGTCTTCCTCGATGGCACGCTGAAGAGTTTCTCCACGCAACGCAAACGCCTCGTCTGTCTCCAGAAATCTGATCTTCACCAGCGAGATCAGACCTGCTTTCTCCACCGATGAATGAGCCTGAATATAGCAAACGCAACAAATGCAGTAATAATGATGATGAAGTTATAAATCCCATTCATGTGAAGGGTGAAGGTCACACACCTGATCGGATGCGTATGCGATGAGTTTAGAGTTCAGCACAGACTCGTCTGTGTCAGCGTGACACGATTCGCTTTTCATCTGCAGGATTCTGTCTTTCCTGGCAGCCAGAAGAGCCACAAGAGTACACTCGCTGACCGTACTCTACAACACACACACACACACTGAATACTCTCACACTCATGCTGATGTAGTGTCAGTGTGTGTTGTGTGTGTTTACCTGCAGTATTCCTCCTCCAGTGCTCTGTGGGTGATGGTGTAAGTAGTGATCTGGTAAGCCCAGCGCTTTACACAACCAGTCCAACACACACATCTCCAGCTCAGTGCACGCCGGACTCGAAGCCTACACAACACAAACATTCAACACCTCAACACAACAGGCTGATGGAGGACGCTTGATGTGTGTGTGTTTTGTTTTTAATACCCAGGTGAAGCCGAGACAGTTAATAGCATCTGCGAGCATGTCACCCAACAGAGACGGCCATGAGTTCAGCGCTGGAAAATACGCATGCATGTGAGGACTCTGCCAATGCACCACCTACAACACACACACACAACATTACTTCATATATACAATCAGACAGACTCAGACAGACCGACCGACCAACAGACAGATAGAGAGACAGACAGATAGAGTCAGACAGACAGACATACCGTCAGACTGACAGATAGAGTCAGACAGAATCAGACAGACAGACAGACAGATAGAGTCAGACAGCCATACCATCAGACAGACAGATAGAGTCAGACAGACAGCTGAGAGACAGACAAACAGAATCAGACAGACAGCTGAGAGACAGACAGACAGAGTCAGACAGACAGACAGAATCAGACAGACAGACAGACCCCGGGCAAGATGATGTTCTCCACGTCCTGCAGGATGGAGTTCCAGTCCTCTGGTTCATGCGGGGCACAGGTGGGCAGCAGAGGACGCATGAAACCTGGCTGCACGTCTGGAACGACACGCCTGTCACGAATGCCTGTGAGATACCGCCGGATGAAATCTACCATCTCCTTCCCTACACGCACACACACGATTAAAAAGCATCACCACATATCAATCAAATACAGTACAAAACAGAGCAACACAAATACACACAAACACTATATGAGACATTAGATGAGCAGAAAATGAAAGTTCCAAAAAGAAACAAAAATCATATTAAACTCTAAGCAATTAAAACGTTAGGATTCTTTGAGGATTCTTAAAGCATTGTTTGAACACACAAAAGAACCAGAAGTACCTCTCCGTGTGTAATCGTCTGCCTCCATCCTCACCCGTCTGTCTGTCTGTGGATGTGTTTCTCTCGCTCTCTCTCTCTCTTCACAGGGCTTTTATGTTCACACAGCTCTGCCCGCTGACGTACAAGCACTCAACATTTACTTACGGAGAACCACAGCGTGAGAGAAACATCACCTGCACATCTATTTCACATGTCATCTACAGGAACTAAAGATCATAGAGACGCAGGAATTCTATTACAAACCCCTCAGAAAACAACGCTTTTATTTGCCACTGATAATCTGATGGGATCTGTTTATCTTCTGAAAATAAATCCAACAGTTTTGGGTTTTAACAAGCAGAACATTTATGAGAGAAAATATATCATCACAGACATCCATCATGAGGAAACTACAAGTCAATAAAAATATCTTCATTCTTACAAGATTAAAAGACATTTTCAGCACTGAAAGAATCTGAAAAAAGATCTCACAGCAAAGCAGATGTTGAACATTTTTCTCTATTAAACATTCCCACTGATACTCATCTGATGAACAACAGAATTCAGCATCGCAGTCAAACATCTGCAAACATCAATGGCAAAAGATTCTGTGCGCAGTCTTTTCCTGTTGTTTGTTACTACACAAGAGACGGAACTCCCAAGATCTTCGAGTAAAAGTCCTGTATTGAATCATATACTGTGGTTAAGCATGAGCTCCTGATACACATTTATCCCACAGATTTGAATCTGGATTGAAACATGCGGATTCAGAAGATATTGGCAGAAAATGTGTTTCATTATTGTTCTATACAGTTGGGTTGTTTTCCATCTGAATCTGCTTATAACAGTTGTTTCATTTATTTCACTTTTTTATATTTACATATTCAAGGTTTCATTCTTTTTTAAGCTGTTATTAAAATGTTTTGTAACCTAATTCAACAGAGCAATAATACCCCCCAAAAAGTTCCAGCAATTATTGTGAATATTTAATATTGTCACATGCTTATATTCGAGCGTAACCAGTGTTGGGTGTGTTATTACTAAGTAATTAGTTAGTGTAATTGAATTACTTTGCCCTTTAAAAAGTAAAGTAAGGGATTACTCTTATTTTTTCTGTCATTTAATTACAGTTACTTCTGATGCAGTTTCCCAGACAGGGCTTAAGCCTAGTCCCAGACTAACTGAAATGTCAGAGGTGTCTTCATCGAAAACAACTTCTTAAAATATCTCAGTGTGATTGTTCTGTCTCAAGATGCCTTCCAGTAATGTTTTTTGTAAAGTATGTTGTATTTGTAATACTTTGGTAATACTTTATGTCGTTTATATGATTTATTTGAATGAATGAAAAGAGTCGTTTCATGTCTATCCTTCAATCACTGAACTAATCAAGGTTGATGTAGGATATAGAAAGAATTTAGTAATAAGTCATTAATTTGTAACTGTAATTTGTACAGTTATCTAATTACACTATTGAATATGTAATTAGTAACTAGTAATTAATTACTTTTCCAGAGTAACTTGCCCAACACTGAGTGTAACAAGATCAAAGTCTTTACTGATGATTGAAAATTCCAGGCCTGAAAACCACCGATCCCGTGATATTTTCAGGATTTCTATAATCGAATCCAGATAAACGTGATGTTGATGTGTCACAGTGTTTTGTTGGCGCTCTGGCGTGTGATGGCCTCCAGTTTCAGTCTGTAAGCTTCTGCCTCCTGCTCTTTCTTCAGAAACTGTTGTCTGTATCTCTGAGCTTCACGATTGGCCTCTTCTAGCTGCTTCAGCAGAGCCACTTTCTCCTGTCACACACCAATAAACATCTGTGTGAGCAAACGTTCGCAGCTAACAAAACAAATCACCTGCTAGGTTGTGGTTTGTTTTCAGACATGTGAGATGAGTATGTGTGGATTGATCTGATGTTGTCATGATTCAGATGTTCCTCCACACATACGAAGGAGGTTTGACTGGTCAGTTCTGCCGATTTTTGTGTGACAGTGTTTGTCGTGTCAGCACCTGAAAGTCGTCCAGCGAGACGGTTTGCCGGATGTGAACATCTTGCGTTCCGATGGTCTCATCGTCGTCGTCTTCTTCTTCTTCTTTCACACGCTGACGTTTAAAGGTGGGCTCGTCGCTGACGACGGTTTCTTCTGCCACCTCCGTGTCGGACACTGTTAATACTGTAAAACACACTGGAATGAATTCATCCGCCACCAACGTGTGAAACCCTTCCGTTCAAACTCACCCTGCTGCCCATCGGGCATGGTGACTATTATGGGCTGGCCGATGGCCGTGCCAGTCTGCAGGCTGCCCAGCTGAATGCCATCTGTTACTATGGTAATGACCTGCTGACCTCCAGAGCTCACGACCTGTTGAATGGCCCCGTCGACTGTGTCAGCGGTTATCACCTCCTCGCCGGCCACCACTGACGGGACAGGAGAGCACGTTCACATCTGACAAACGCCACATGATGAAAAGCTCTGACATGAGAGGCCATTTCTATTGGCCACTGGTGACGCAAAGCTTTGATGAGACACTCTGTTCAAATAACCCCAAGGCAATTTTCAGATAAACACACATCATGTGAACAAAGGGCCCTTTCACTGAGGCTCGAGTTCATTCATGAAACACCAAATCACCCGTGGATTTGCTGGGTGAGACCAGGTTGACCACTCCCCCGGGACCGATGATGAACTGCGGCAGCGCGTCGGGACTCTCGGGGTTGGTGTTGATCTGGTTCCGCATGGCCACCTGAATGAGTTCGTCACACGCAGAGCGACATTAAAAACATTCCGATTTTTACATTTCAAGAGTGACGGAGCGTCCGAAGCTACCTGCAGGATCTCGGCCAGCTCGTGAGAGCCGTTGTCCAGGGCGATGTCCAGCGCGTTCTTACAGAATTTACTCTGCGCGTGGACGTCGGCTCCGAAGCGCAGCAGAAGTTCCACCGCGTCTCTGTGACCGTGCTCCACGGCCCAGTGCAGAGCGCTCATCTGAAGCATGTCCTTAGCGTTCACGTCTGCTCCGTGCTGTAGAGACAGCATCAATACAGTCATTGTTACCGAGACGCATCATGAAAGAGACACTTAAAGCAGCAAATGACAGGCAAATGCACCCAGAGCGAACATCAAAGATCCGTGAAGTCACCTTCAGCAGCAGCTCCACGATGCCGCCGTGACCCTCAGATGCGGCCATGTGCAGAGGCGTTCGGTCCACTTTTGTGCGGGCGTCTCGGCTCACCCCGGCCCGCAGCAGAACCTCTGTGGTGGAGAAATGACCGAACTGTGCCGACAGGTGAAGCGGAGACGTGCCCAGCTGCCATACGTGACAGAGAGAGATCACAATCAAAACTCGACCGGGCTCAATTAAATCATCGTCTCATTTCTGAGTGTTTGGTTATTTTTGGTAGCGGTTACACCACCAGTCTCCAGAATATCTTATCGGGTACAAACAGTGAGGAGGAGGAGGAGCACTGCAATAAAATCAACTTTTGTGTCAAACGCTCACCCAGTCGGTGGTGAAGGGCGCTCCGTTGGCCATCAGTATCCGAACCTCATCGTCCTGACCGGCACGAGCCGCTTCCAAGAGCTTCTTCCCCAAATCCACCAGAGACATCTAGAAGATCAGACATTCACACGATGTGACTGCACGAGTGGATAACATTACAGACACGTCTGTGTCATCCGTCAGAGTTTCTCTGATGTGCAGAACCAGTCAAAGTTCTTTATGTCGACTTTCCCACCCCTACAGACGCTTTCATTGGACGCACGCGCCTGGCCCGAAGTTTCCTTCCGGTCTGCGTTTGTTGATTGCTCTAGCTAGTGGCTACTAATAAAACCATTTATATTTGATTTCATTTCATTTATATTCATATTTTATTGCATATTCATCCTATTAAATAAACGATTTGTTGAATGGGTCGTGTTCAAGTTTAGTTGCTGGTCACTCAAAATAATACTGGCTGGACATACTTTATCTTGCTATAGCCAAATCATTTACTTGTTTCGTTTGCTTATGATCAGAAATCATCTACAGGGACTCAATTCTTTGCAGATGTGAACCGGAAGTTCAGTTTAGGCCACAGAAGCGTGCATGAGCAGAAACATTTGTTTAGAATCGTCTATAAAACAACCGTCACTGTGGCAATTCTGTTGTGAAAATATATCTAAACGTTGTTTTATATCTGCATTCCAGCACTGTCAAACTAGCCAATCTTTGACTAGAATTCGACAAAATGGTTGTCTGGTCGTGTTATCAATCCACTTCTTGTTAAGGTCTCAAACTGAAGAAGCTTTTAGAGATTAGGGGAGCACGGGGCACAAAGTCACGCAGATGTTTTTCATAGTGACGCAGGGTCGAGTGATTTGTGCTTTCTGTCTTTTCCTCTCATTGCCAGATGACGATCATCTATGAATTTTTAAAAAGTCTCGATGTATTGGTAGCATGAAAGTACATTTCTTCATCGTTGTTTTTCTTATTTGGCTGTGTAAATCACCAAATCCAACCTCACATTCTCTTAATCACTGTCCTGTTGCCAAACACACAGCACCATATTGAAACATGTCAGTCAGTTACACAACTATGTTTCGTAACACAATTATTACAATTAATCTCAATGTGTGAAAATGTCTTCAAAACAATGAGATGAAAACCATGTTAATTCCATGAATGGAAATCATAACTGAAGTTACAACATTAGCGATCAGCATTTTCTCATATACCTTTGGATTTGTATTGATGTATGATAGAAGGACGGTTAGATGAGGGATGATAGATTGTCGACAGACCATATCCACCTCTAGTTTAAAGACAGAGTAATATTGAGAACTGGTTAGCAGGTGCTACAACGAACCCCACCCATGAGGTAAGGTGTAACGTTGGCACTTTTGCTGTAATTGTGCGGGAACGCTAGGTTCTAGAAACAAACTTCAAGTGTTCATTCGTAGCAGAGACGTGATTGAGCTACAACCAAAAAGCCTTACGTTCTACCCCGCTGTCCCCTGTTGAAGGACTTCACATCTATTCAGTGCTCTTACGACTGCTTCATGATTTAAGAACAGAAATGTTGACACAATAATATCTAATATATAGACATCTTGAGAACAGAACACAGTTTTGATTATTAGAAACATTTCAGTCAAGCGTTTCCAAACTTTTAACCGGGACTGTACATGTGTGTCACATTGATTGTGTAAAATCAGTGTCCATACACTCAAACAAATAATCTGATGTTTAACTCGAAGTTTGGTCTTAAGACCCTTACTCTGGTTTTACTATAGTAGTGTGTGAAATGTAAGCAGGGCACAAAGTCATAAAAGAATCTAATTCATTTGCATTTACAAGCAGCTGTACGTTCTCAAGGATCTTTAAACCATCAGTTTCTCATCATAACAATTAGACTTGATTTCAGATTCTTGAACTGAACACGACAGTCACGTTCAATATTTACCATAACATTCTGTCATAGGGAATAATTCCAAAAATGAGAATTCTGTCATCGTTTATTCCCTCTCATGTCGTGTCAAACCTGTATGAGTTAGTTAGTTTGTTTCTTGTGTAGAACACAAAAGAAGATATTTCGAAGAATGTTGATCATCAAACAACACTGAACCTCATCGACTTCCTTTGTATGAACAAAAAACCACTGAGACATTTCTCAAGATATCTTCTTTTATTGTGTTGCACAGAGTCCCTACACATGAGACAGAATAAACGATGGCAGAACTGTCAAATCCAAAACGTTTTCACTAAAATACCAGAATGACAAAATGGATTTACTTATATTTTACAGCAGTAAGAGACAGTAGACATGGTAAATGTGTTTGTGCGGGTCAGTTGAAAGCTCAATTTAACACAGAAACAGAATCATTTCATTTCTCATCCCTATTTATGGCTGTGGAAAAAAATCGACGGGCATTATTAATATTTCATCAATGATCATGAACACGCGCGTGCGGATCCTCGTCAGAGTTTTCTCATCGCGTGTATATAAATGAAACTCTTGTCATTTAAATCCCGAAGGCCTGAAACAGACACGAGCACGAGAGCGGCAACGGCCCGTTCCGCGTGACAAACAGGAAATCGCTCGTGTTCCGGGGGAAGAGGAAATATTAATACCGTAAACTCATCCATTTCCACATCCGGCGGACGCGATCACGCTTACCGTCCGATCGCTGCAGAAACCGAAGAACCGACCGAAATCTGCCCGAAGACCAGCAGAGATGAAAATAGTAGAACGGCATCAACGGCGGGCACGAGCACAAGAGTGCGCGTATGTGTGCGGGTGCGTGTGAACGTGCACGAGCAGAGACTCGAGTATTGAAGAACACACTGAATGAATGCAGAAAACAATTAAAACACAAACTCACAAGTTAGGTTTTAGCGAGGGCTTTGGGTCTACTTATTACGTTATGAAACGTTATGATGTTTTTTATTTTAATACATTCTATTAAGATTTCGTCACTTTAAAATCTATCGCTCGAAATAAAGGGAGCGCGCATGCGCGCGGAGAGACGCTCGCGATTCACCTCTCCACTTTATCGTTGCCAAGAAAGAAAGAACTCATGAAAAGTCGATTCTCCCTCATGTTTTGTTAATGACGTGTTTATTATTCACTGCTTCTCTGGTTCTGAGCGTCACAATCACAGTCCAAATATAAGGATAATCGAATAAAACTGTGTCGTGGCATTAGGGTTTAATCACAAACAGAAACCATGATGATGTACAGATGTTTATGTGTGTACGCGAATATTCGTGGTGAACACGCTTGATATTTTTTGACCTTTTAAATGGAGGCGGTGTAAATAAAGCTTGCGCAGTTTGAATCCGCGGACTAATATTGGTGCTTCACACTCCAGTCTAGTAGGTGGCGGTAATGCACCAATAGCTAGTTTGCCAACCGCCATAAAACGTCAGAAGAAGAATCCGCGGACTTCCGGGTTTGACCGAACACTTTGGAGTGTTTACTGTCATTAGTCGGATTAAACTTCACTTTCTCAGCGATCTTCAGTTGTTTGCTGCTGTATTTTCACTGTTTAATTTATTTCACATGTGTGTGCGGGGTCAGTTGAGTGTGTTTATATGTAAACGCTGATGATTTCTCATATTTAAATACAGTTGTTGTGAATGTGAGCATTACTGGTAGCATCATTCTTTTTCAATCTTTCAGTTTGCTCTTGTGTTTCCACAGGTCTGATGATTCAGTTAAAATCAATGTGTTTGTTTTTGTAGGAATATGAGCTGAAATGCCGTCCGTGAGCACTGGAGTGAAGGATCTTTATCTTTCTACATCACTGGGAGATCTGAACAAGAAAGCAGAAATCAAACCAGAGAGAACCAACACTAGACAGTAAGACAGCACACACACACACACGAGGAAAATCTACACATCCTTCATTAAAATAAAATGTCTATAAATCCTGTTTTGCGTGCGTGCGTGCGTGCGTGCGTGCGTGCGTGCGTGTGTGTGTGTGTGTGTGTGTGTGTGTGTGTGTGTGTGTGTGTGTGCGCGTGTGTCAGTTATGTCCAGAGTGCATGTAAGATCTTCAAGGCGGCTGAGGAGTGTCGTCTTGATCGAGATGAGGAGAAAGCTTATGTCCTGTACATGAAGTATCTGACCGTCTATGACCTCATCAAGAAGAGACCGGACTTCAGACAGCAGCAGGTGGGGGGTCTGCCTCTAGCAGCTTTGATAGCCTTTAATTGACAGATGAACCCTTGAGCTACATGTTGTGTGTGTGACAGATTACATTGTGTATGTGACAGATGTTGTGTATTTGATGGATGTTGTTTATGTGATGTTTATTGTGTATTTGATGTATGTTGTTTATGTGATGGATGACGGATGTTGTTTATGTGATGGATGTTATGTATGTGACAGATGTTGTTTATGTGATGGATGTTATGTATGTGACAGATGTTGTTTATGTGATGGATGTTGTTTGTGTGATGGATGTTATGTATGTGACAGATGTTGTTTGTGTGATGGATGTTATGTATGTGACAGATGTTGTTTGTGTGATGGATGTTATGTATGTGACAGATGTTGTTTGTGACAGATGTTGTTTATGTGATGGATGTTATGTATGTGACAGATGTTGTTTGTGACAGATGTTGTTTATGTGATGGATGTTATGTATGTGACAGATGTTGTATATTTGAGGAATGTTGTGTATGTGATGGTTATTGTGTATTTGACGGATGTTATGTATGTGAGAGATGTTGTATATTTGAGGAATGTTGTGTATGTGATGGTTATTGTGTATTTTACGGATTATGGTACAGAGTTATATTGAGAATTTTGATGTGACGTTGTGTGCGAATTAGTACAATTCAATTTCAATTCAATTTTATTTATATAGCGCTTTTCACAATGTGCATTGTTCCAAAGCAGCTTTACAGGAGCAAATAAGAAAAACACAGAAAGGTAAAACACAGCACAGTGCATGGTGTTTATAGACCAAGCAAGATCATTATAATAAATAATATCTAATAAATAAATGAATAAATAAATAAATAAATGCAGTCTCCCGGTGAGCAAGCCAACACTGCACTGCTCTGCTGTGGCGAGGAACCCAAACTCCAATGCTGAATAATGGAGAAAAAAAAACCTCGGGAGAAACCAGGCTCAGCCGGGAGGGCCAGATCTCCTCTGACGTGTCATGGCTGCACTCAGTGACCCCGACCAAAGCCACCGAGCAACGTCCACGAAGAACAGGGAGAGCCCACGAGCCGCGACCCAGGAAGCCCCACCCGCCGAAACCGTGCAGGTCCAACCCGGTCTCATTCCGCGATCAACAACAGACAACAGAGGAACAACCAGGGAAAAGTAGTAATGGCATAATTAACTTTATTCCTCTGTTGTCCGACATCGACCACAAAACAAGACCAACCAGACCAGATCCACACAGTCCCAACAAATGAAACGCCCCGAACCACAACCAACAAGCCCCCCCACTCCCCACAACACCCACCCAGCTACCTCCAATCAAAGTCACTGAGTGCAGCCATAACTTCAAACTGCTGTCGTGTGATGTAAGTTTAGCATTAAATACCAAGTATTGTAAATTTAGCATTTATGTGACAGGTAGTCCGTCTTTGCTCTCGGTTGGGGATGGAATTGTCTGAGCTGGGCCGGCCAGATGGTCGCCTTTTTCTTGGGTGGTGATGGAATTGCCTTGGATGGAGCTGGATGGTCAGTCAGTCCGCAGGCTCTCGCAGGAGGATGGCACGGGATTTTCCGATGTAGCTGGCGTAATCTCTAGTTGTGGATGGGCATATGACGTTCATCTGGGCCTGGCGGAATCTCTCCCTACCTCGGGATGGGCATCCCGAGGCGAGGGCAGAAACAGAAAGAGAATAATTAGCGTAGCTGCTGTTCATTAGCTATGTATTAGTGAATGCTTGGCTGAAAAGATGTGTCTTTAATCTAGATTTAAATTGGGAGAGTGTGTCTGACCCTCGAATAGTATCGGGGAGGCTATTCCAGAGTTTAGGTGCTACGTATGAGAAAGCTCTACCCCCTTTGGTGGATTTAGTTATTCTAGGTGTTATCAAAAGTCTGGAGTTTTGAGATCTTAGAGAGCGTGATGGGTTGTAGTGTGGTAGAAGCTCTGTTATGTAGGTAGGGGCTAAACCGTTTAAGGCTTTATAAGTAATTAAAAGAACTTTAAAGTCAATACGATACTTAATGGGTAACCAGTGAAGGGTTGATAACATTGGGGTTATGTGATCGTATTTTCTGGACCTGGTTAGAACTCTGGCAGCTGCGTTCTGAACTAACTGTAGTTTGTTTATTGATGATGCAGGACAACCACTAAGCAGTGCATTACAGTAATCAAGTCTTGAGGTCACAAATGCATGAATGAGCTTCTCTGCATCAGCCACACATAAAATATTTCGCATTTGGCAACATTTCTAAGGTGGAAGAAGGCTGTTTTTGTGACATTTGAGATGTGATTTTTAAATGACAGGTTGCTGTCTAATATAACGCCAAGGTCTTTAACTGTATTTGTGGAGTAACAGTGCAGCCTTCAATTTGCAGGTCATAATCCGAAATATTCTGCTCACGTGTCTTTGGTCCGATAAGTAATATTTCTGTTTTATTAGAATTTAAAAGAAGGAAATTACAAGTCATCCAATGTTTTATATCTTCGATGCACTCTGCCAATTTGGATAGTTGGAAGGAATCATCTGGTCTTGATGAGATATATAGCTGAGTATCATCTGCATAACAGTGGAAGCTAATTCCATGTTTTCTAATAATGTTTCCAAGGGGCAGCATGTATATGGAGAATAGCAAGGGTCCTAAAACCGATCCCTGAGGTAATCCATAATTTACTTGCGTTAGATTTGATGATTCCCCATTTAAATGGACAAATTGATGTCTGCCTGATAAGTAAGATCTGAACCATTGTAGTGCCTGTCCCTGAATACCGGTATAATTGTGTAAGCGATTTAGAAGTATTTTATGGTCTCAGTATCGAACGCAGCACTAAGGTCAAGCAGGACTAGGAGTGAGATGTTACCTTTATCTGATGCTATAAGCAGGTCGTTTGTAATTTTAACGAGTGCAGTTTCAGTACTATGATGCGGTCTAAAACCTGACTGGAATTTTTCGTGTATGTCATTATTTTGTAAGAAAGAGCACAACTGAGTGGACACTACTTTTTCTAGTATTTTAGACAGGAAAGGGAGATTTGAAATCGGTCTATAGTTTCCTAGTTCATTGGGGTCTAAGTTTGGTTTCTTGATAAGAGGCTTAATGACGGCCAGTTTAAAGGCTCCTGGGACATGGCCTAGATTAATTGACGAGTTGATAATGTTATAAATGGGCTCAATTGCAACGGGTAATAACTCTTTTAATAATTTAGTTGGTATGGGGTCTAATAAGCAAGTTGTAGGTTTATTGTGTATTTGACGGATGTTATGTATGTGAGAGATGTTGTATATTTGAGGAATGTTGTGTATGTGATGGTTATTGTGTATTTGACGGATGTTATGTATGTGAGAGATGTTGTATATTTGAGGAATGTTGTGTATGTGATGGTTATTGTGTATTTGACGGATGTTATGTATGTGAGAGATGTTGTATATTTGAGGAATGTTGTGTATGTGATGGTTATTGTGTATTTGACGGATGTTATGTATGTGAGAGATGTTGTATATTTGAGGAATGTTGTGTATGTGATGGTTATTGTGTATTTGACGGATGTTATGTATGTGAGAGATGTTGTATATTTGAGGAATGTTGTGTATGTGATGGTTATTGTGTATTTGACGGATGTTATGTATGTGAGAGATGTTGTATATTTGAGGAATGTTGTGTATGTGATGGTTATTGTGTATTTGACGGATGTTATGTATGTGAGAGATGTTGTATATTTGAGGAATGTTGTGTATGTGATGGTTATTGTGTATTTGACGGATGTTATGTATGTGAGAGATGTTGTATATTTGAGGAATGTTGTGTATGTGATGGTTATTGTGTATTTGACGGATGTTATGTATGTGAGAGATGTTGTATATTTGAGGAATGTTGTGTATGTGATGGTTATTGTGTATTTGACGGATGTTATGTATGTGAGAGATGTTGTATATTTGAGGAATGTTGTGTATGTGATGGTTATTGTGTATTTGACGGATGTTATGTATGTGAGAGATGTTGTATATTTGAGGAATGTTGTGTATGTGATGGTTATTGTGTATTTGACGGATGTTATGTATGTGAGAGATGTTGTATATTTGAGGAATGTTGTGTATGTGATGGTTATTGTGTATTTGACGGATGTTATGTATGTGAGAGATGTTGTATATTTGAGGAATGTTGTGTATGTGATGGTTATTGTGTATTTGACGGATGTTATGTATGTGAGAGATGTTGTATATTTGAGGAATGTTGTGTATGTGATGGTTATTGTGTATTTGACGGATGTTATGTATGTGAGAGATGTTGTATATTTGAGGAATGTTGTGTATGTGATGGTTATTGTGTATTTGACGGATGTTATGTATGTGAGAGATGTTGTATATTTGAGGAATGTTGTGTATGTGATGGTTATTGTGTATTTGACGGATGTTATGTATGTGAGAGATGTTGTATATTTGAGGAATGTTGTGTATGTGATGGTTATTGTGTATTTGACGGATGTTATGTATGTGAGAGATGTTGTATATTTGAGGAATGTTGTGTATGTGATGGTTATTGTGTATTTGACGGATGTTATGTATGTGAGAGATGTTGTATATTTGAGGAATGTTGTGTATGTGATGGTTATTGTGTATTTGACGGATGTTATGTATGTGAGAGATGTTGTATATTTGAGGAATGTTGTGTATGTGATGGTTATTGTGTATTTGACGGATGTTATGTATGTGAGAGATGTTGTATATTTGAGGAATGTTGTGTATGTGATGGTTATTGTGTATTTGACGGATGTTATGTATGTGAGAGATGTTGTATATTTGAGGAATGTTGTGTATGTGATGGTTATTGTGTATTTTACGGATGTTATGTATGTGACAGATGTTATATATTTGAGGAATGTTGTGAATGTGACGGATGTTATGTATGTGACGGATGTTATGTATGTGACAGATGTTGTTTATGTGACAGATGTTGTTTATGTGACTGATGTTATGTATGTGACAGATGTTGTGTATTTGACGGATGTTGTTTATGTGATGGATGTTATGTATGTGACAGATGTTGTTTATTTGATGGATGTTATGTATGTGAGTCACATACATAACATCCATCAAATAAACAACATCTGTCACATACATAACATATTTGATGTATTTGATGGATGTTTTGAATGTGACAGATGTTGTGTATTTGACGGATGTTGTATATTTGAGGAATGTTGTGTATGTGACAGATGTTGTGAATGTGACAGATGTTGTGAATGTGACAGATGTTGTGAATGTGACGGATGTTGTGTATTTGAGGAATGTTGTGTATGTGACAGATAACGTTGTGTATGTGATGGATATTGTGTATTTGATGGATGTTATGTATGTGACAGATGTTGTGTATTTGAGGAATGTTGTGTATGTGACAGATAACGTTGTGTATGTGATGGATATTGTGTATTTGATGGATGTGGTGTATTTGATGGATGTTGTGTATTTGAGGAATGTTTGTGTCTTGAATTTCCTTCATATCCAGAGTTTGTGAGTGTCTGCTGGTGCTCTTGTTTCAGGATTTCTTTCTGTCTATACTGGGGCCGACCAGCTTCAAAAAGGCCATAGAGGAAGCAGAGAAACTTTCAGAGAGTTTGAAATTCCGGTCAGTGTTTTGCACACTCACACATGTCTGGTTTATTATCTCCGTGGGGACAGTCCATAGGCGTAATGTTTTTTACACTGTACAAACTGTATATGTTATCCCCTAAACCTAAACCTAAAGATCATAGAAAACTTTTTGCATTTTTAGATTAAATTTTTTTTTCGTTCTGTACAATTTATAAGCTTTTGTGCCCGTGAGGACCTCAGTTTTGGTCCCCACAGTGACATGAGTCCACATGAGTTGGTGTGTATTCAGGTTTAGGTCCCCACCGGGATATACAAACATGAACGCACACACACACACACACACACACACACACACACACAAATACAGCTGTAAATGGGGTTCAAAAAATTTAGTTTTCTTTATTTGCTTGACTTACTCACCTGTCAATCAATCTCACCTGATGTTAACACTGGACTCTGTTTTCTTCCTTCACCTTCCAGCTATGAGGAAGTGGAGGTGCGGAAAAAGCTGGAAGAGAAAGAGAGAAGAGAGGAAAAGAATCGAAGAGAAGAAAGGACAGAGCAAGACAGGCGTGATTCACCCAGAGGAACATCAGAGAAGAGCGGTCAGAAGGTACAGAAACATTAAAACATTCAAAGAAACACAAACACTGCTCTTAGCAGTTTTAATAACCCATCTGAGAGAACATTAACACAAATCTATGACATAATGACCGAGCTGAATTCTGACAACACTGCAGCAGCGACGCATGACATGCACTCTCAAATGATTCGAGAAAGATTTTCCGCGCACCTGAGAATGATTTCTTAAGCAACTCGCACAAACATCTTAATGAGACTATGAAGAGATGCAACAGATTTATTTTGAATGTGTCATGCTGAAAACATTTTTTACACCGTGTTTATTAACGATTAATGTAATTGCTGTATGGTTACAGTAATGTGTGTGTGTGTGTGCGTGTTTTCCTGCAGATTCAGGATGAAGCCAATAACAAGAAGAGTGCTAAAGGTAGCGTGTGTTCTCAGGGATCTGCAACCCTGCTGCTGGAGAGCGACCGTCCTGCAGACTGCAGCTTCAACACCTCTGTTTGTAATTATCAAGCAGCCCCAACACCTTGATGAGCTGCTTCAGCTGTGTTTGAGCTGAGATCTTCAGGACGGTAGCTCACCAGGCGCCAGGCTTGAGACCCCTTGTCTGTACGGTTGTTTGTTTTTAGGCTTTTTTTGAAGGTTCTCTCTCACTCTGTCTAGCAGGCAGCATCAGTGCTGAAGGTTTATATCATCTGATGAAGGACAGCAGTATAAATGTGCTGGTGATGGATGCTCGGCGCAGAAGAGACTTTGAGGAGTCACACATGTGTGTCCCGTCTCAGACGTGTATCAGTGTACCTGAAGAGGCCATCAGCCCGGGGTAACGCTCGCTGCAGAAACTCTCTGCACTCATTTCATGATTAGTTAAAGGGATAGTTCAATCAAAAATCAACTTTTTGTGATTTTTTTTACTCACCCACATGACGTTAAACATGTTTAGAGAACTTCCGGCGTCTTCGGAGCACAAATAGAGATATTTAGGTGACATCCGAGAGCTTTCCAGGCCTCCTCATAGACATCATGGTGTCAGTTTTTGCCAAGGTCCAGAAAAGTACTAAAGCATCGTTAAATTGGTCCATCCGTGGCTCAGTAGAATTCTTTTGAAGCGACGAGAATGCTGTATGTGCGAAAAACAAAGCAAAATAGCGACTTTAATGGATATATTCTCCTCTGTCTTGTTGATGTATGGCGTGCGTTCACGAGAGCACTTCTTGGATGAGAGCACTTCAAAAGTAGACAGGTTTGTGCGCTGAACGCCGCATGGGGCTCGCCCCTATTGGATGCCGACGCTCTGACTCACAGCGCGGAAGCGCAACTCTGTGTTTACATGCAGAAGACGAAGAAGAAGTGCTCTCGTGAACGCACGCCATACAATGACAAGACAGGCGAATATATCCATTAAAGTCGCTATTTTACTTTGTTTTTCGCACATAAAGCATTCTCGTCGCTTCAAAAGAATTCTACTGAGCCACTATGAGCGGATGGACCAATTTAAGCATGTCTTTAGTACTTTTCTGGACCTTGGCAAAAACTGACACCATGGTTTCAATGAGGAGGCCTGGAAACAAAGCTCTCAGATGTCACCTAAATATCTCTATTTGTGCTCCGAAGACGCCGGAAGTTCTCTAAACATGTTTAACGTCATGTGGGTGAGTAAAAAATCACACAAAGTAGATTTTTGGTGAACTTCCACTTTAAAAACACAGACCGGATTCTCCTCATTTTTCGGTGATTGTCAGGGTGACGGTGAATCAGATGGAGTTGAAGCTGCCTGCTGAATCTCTGGATGAGTGGAAGCGTCGAGCGTTTGTGGATTATGTGGTTCTGTTGGACTGGTTCAGCAGCATCTCTGACCTCAAACTGGGCACCACTTTACAGAGTCTGAAGGATGCTCTCTATAAGGTAGTGTAGCACTGACCCTCTCTAAACGCTGGCGCTCTCTTTCGGGTCCCGTGACATTCTTGTGTGTGGTGGTTTTGTGCAGTGGGACAGCAGTACTATCCTGCGCAGCGAGCCGCTGGTGCTGGAGGGGGGATATGAAAACTGGCTGCTCTTTTACCCCATGTACACCAGCAACGCTAAAGTCAAACCGCCCCGACAGCAGGTGACCAGCGCTCTGCCACAATGTGAGTATGTGACTCTCACGGAGGGATCTGTGGAGCGGCTTTTGATGAGTCACATGATGAGTTCAGCGGGTTTATGCTTTGATGCTTTTTTATGTGTTATTTTAGGGTTAAAGTGCATGCAGGTTTGATCTGTAAACCTTTGTTTTGTGACTCTGTGATTTCAGTGAACTTTGCGTATCCTTCACTGGAGGAGCCCAAACCCGTGAGCGTGAACTCGGAGCCCGCACCGCTTACGCAGCTCAACGGCAGAACTTTGGACCAAGAACCTCACACAGAAGCGCCCGCAAACCCCACGAACACACAAACACCGGCCCACCAGCCTGTTCCTCAAACCAGCACAGACGTCATAACGCCGCCGTCCGCCTCACCCAGACACACTCCACAGGTGAGTTTCATCCAGAACACACGCACAGATAACTGTCAGAAACACTGAGCCAACATCTGCTCTACTCTCACCCAGGTGGATCGCTCCAAAAAACCAGCCGTGAGCGTCACATCGAGGGTCAGTGATGAGTCAGCAGTGAACGATACTTCCGCGGCACA
The DNA here is from genome assembly GCF_024868665.1 of Triplophysa rosa. Lineage (NCBI taxonomy): Eukaryota > Metazoa > Chordata > Actinopteri > Cypriniformes > Nemacheilidae > Triplophysa > Triplophysa rosa. The sequence continues at coordinate 25,696,141 of NC_079901.1, read as the reverse complement.
CAATGACCCGGTGGTGCCCGACCGCTCGGCCAAACCCAACCTGGACCCGTCCAGAGCCCTGAGCGAGGAGGAACGCAGGGAGATCCACGCAGAGACTGTCAGTCTGATGGAGAAAGCCCGTAAAGAGCAAGAACAACGCAAGCGTGCTCAGGAGGAGAAGAGAGAGAGAGAACAGCGAGCCAGAGACGAGAAAGAGCAGAGGGAGGCAGCAGAGAGACGTCAGGGAGACGAGAACGAGACGAAGGAGGAGGAGAAACAGCAGGAGAGAAAGAAACTGGAGAGACAGACGGCAGAAGAGGAGGATCAGGGAGAAACGGAGCGAGACGAGAAGGTCAGAAAAGCGCAGAAGGACGCTCAGATGAAGAGCATGTCACTGGATTCACCAGCGCCGGTGATGGGTGTGAGTGACATCAAGGTCAGTGACATCATTACACGTGATCAGATGCTACAATATGACTTACGCACTACAGTATTCATTGTGAACATGCACGTGACGAATAAATGCCATACGCATGTAACGTGTGTTGCAGAGAGATACTCTGACGCGAGCACGCAGCGAGGAGATGGGCAGAACCGTACCCGGGTTGCCGGACGGCTGGATGAAGGTAAGATGACACGGCAGCAGTAATCCGTCGTGACTTCAGCGTGTGTGGTGTTTCACGCCGAGCCATTTGTGTGTGTGCAGTTTCTCGACACGGTGACGGGAACCTACAGATACTACCACTCTCCCACCAATCGCGTGCATCTCTATCCTCCAGAGGTGAGCGTGCCGCAGGTACCGGCCAGCACGCCCAAAGCCAAACCGGCACAAGCTGCAGAGATGGACAGAGAGAAGGAGAGGGAGCAGTCCAAACTGAAGCGATCGTACTCGTCTCCTGATATCAGCCAGGAACTGAGCGCAGAGACCAGCAGAAAACCCGCACCTGTACCTCAAATAAACCGAGAAAACAAGTACGCGCACACACACACACACGTGCAGCTTCTTCACAGACGTGACAAATAAACACGCGTGTGTTCCCTGCAGGCCTCTGGCTGCTGCTGCCGCCGCTGCATATAAGGCTGAGATCGCTCGGCCATCGGCGGCGAAGATCCGGAACCTGAACCCGGTGTTTGGAGGTCAGGGGCCGTTATTAACAGGCCTCCGTAACCTCGGCAACACCTGCTACATGAACTCCATCCTCCAGTGCCTGTGTAACACCGTCGCCATGGCAGATTATTTCAACAGGAACTTCTATCAGGACGACATCAACCGGTACAAAACACACCAGACGTGAAAGAACAGCGCGTCTTCATTCCGAAAGAGAAAATGACGTGTTTGTGTTTGACAGGGCCAATATTCTGGGTCATAAAGGGGAGGTGGCCGAGGAGTTCAGCGTGGTCATGAAGGCGCTGTGGTCGGGACAGTACAAATGCATCAGTCCTCAAGATTTCAAAGGCACCATCTGTAAAATCAACAACCGCTTCTCCAGCTACGAGCATCAAGATTCACAAGAACTGCTTCTGTTCCTCATGGACGGACTGCACGAGGATCTCAATAAGGTACCAGAGAGAAAGGGCTGGGCAAATCGATTCATCGTTTTTTGAAATGCGCTCGATTCATTATCGATTCTCAAAAGCTGTGAATCGATTTTTTTTCTTTCATATTTCCGCAAGCGCTGAGCATTCATTAACGTGAATGTTACAGCTACTACTATCCACTAGATGTCACTTTTCTTTTTACAACAGGTGGATGTTACAACAGGGAGCGTTTCATTCTTTCATTGCTTAACTAACATGGGGTGTGTCATGGAATTTAACATCACCTTCACATAAAAGGCAGCGGTGATTGCAGTCGCTATTTACAGCTAATTTTGTGAAATTTTGTTTGTTATACTGAGTCTTAAATGTAAAATAACCTGTTGTGTTTCAATACACCTAAGTGTGTTTAAAGTTTAATATACAGGTTTGTGGCTCTTCATTTCATTTTTTAATTCACCATTGTAATGTGATATTTAGTCTTTTTTAGAAATATCTATAGGATTTGTATTAAATCTATAATCATTGACTCGAATGGAATCGAGAGCTTGTGAATCCCAACGTCAGAATGGATACGCAGCCCTAAGTGTGATCTTAAGACAGTTGTAAGTGATATGTTTCTTTGACAGGCGGATAAACGCAGGGGTTATAAGGAAGAGGACATCGATCATCTGGATGATGTGAGCGCTGCAGAGTTAGCCTGGAGCAAACACAAGCTGTTGAATGAGTCCATCATCGTGGCTCTGTTTCAGGGTCAGTTTAAATCCACAGTTCAGTGCATGAGCTGCCAGCACAAATCCAGAACCTTCGAGACCTTCATGTACCTCACGCTGGAGATGACGGCCAGCAGCAAGTGTTCTCTACAGGTCTGACACGCACTCGCTCACTCACTCACGCTGTGACTTGGGTCTTGAGTCTCGGCTCCTCGTGACTGGTTGTGTGTTTGTACAGGATTGTCTGAAACTCTTCTCCAAAGAGGAGCGACTGACTGACAGCAATCGCTTCTACTGTCGACACTGTAAAACGCATCGAGACGCCATCAAGAAAATGCAGATCTGGAAGGTTCCGCCCATTTTACTTGTGCATTTGAAACGGTGTGTAAAATCTTCGGTTTCTATCTTTAGAGGTTTCATATCCCAGAATGCAAATACAGAAACCCGTGCGTGGTTGTGTTCACAAGGTTTAAATACGACGGCCGGTGGCGGGAAAAGCTGCAGACTTTGGTGGATTTCCCGCTGGATAATCTGGACCTGTCGCAGTACGTCATTGGGCCCAAACAGAACCTGAAGAAATACAACCTGTACGCCGTGTCTGTGAGTACACAAGTACGCAACACGCCGGCTGTATTCAGACTGTTTTGTGTTGTAATTGTGTTGTTTTCATCATCAGAATCATTATGGCGGAATGGACGGAGGTCATTACACTGCATACTGCAAGAATCCCATCAAACAGCGCTGGTTTAAGTTTGATGATCACGAGGTGTCTGAGATCTCAGCCTCGTCCGTCCGCTCGGCGGCCGCCTACATCTTCTTCTACTCGTCCTTATGAAGGAAAGCAACAGGTTAACCAGAGGTGACCCACGCACACTAAAGACGCAACTGTGGGCGGAGCTTAAGGTCTTTTATATGAAGACTGCTGATGGAACGTCTCTCTCTCTCTCTCTCTCTCTCTCTCTCTCTCTCTCTCTCTCTCTCAGTGGGCGGTACAGCAGGGTCTGTAGGACTGCAGCGGCGGTCTGACACACAGGCTCAGGTCTCAGAGCATCCGTCTGTTTCCTCCACGCTCACAGCAGGACTAACGTCATGTAGACAGACATTTCTGAGAGATTATACATCACTATATACACACTATAATCCAAACGGCTCATCAGACGTGCACTTAGCGCTTAAATAAATCTTTTATTTATTTAAATAGTGACCAAATATTCCTTGTAAAATGCAGTACGTCTCTAGTTTAGCGCCAGGCCCAAAAGAGAACCAATGATCGCCACCGGTCATCCTCAGTCCACTCACACATTCACATGTATGTGTCTGTAACGTGTGCCTTCGGGCCGGTTCTGTCGGTTAGCGTGCGGGGGACCACTAATGACATCCCTCCCGTAGCATTAGCAGTAGAAGTCAAAAACTCGGTTTATATTATAACCCAGAATGTTTTCTCTCTCTCTACTAATATTACTCTGAATTCAAGCTGCTTTATATCGAGTGTGTAGGTGAAAATGACCAAATGGGACACACATCACCATGGAAACATCTCATGATTATCACTAACATTATATTTGTGGCATGATGTTTGGCATGAACTTCTCTCACCTGGTTTCTTATATTATTATTATAATGCTCATTCTTAACATCCATTTATTGGCTTATAAACTCCTAAATCATTGCAAGTGTACTGCTTCAATAAAAACACAAACAGATGTGTGTGTGTGTGTGCACGTGTATTGTGTTGCCTCTGCAGTTGAGTAAGAACACAGATGTTTCAGCTCTTTAACATCATCTGATGGTTGGATGAACACTACATGTTTAGCCTCAGATGACACGCATGGGTTTAATGATCTTACCAGGGGTCCGTTTCAGAAAGGAGGTTTAGTGAAAACTCTGAGTAAATTAACCCTGAAATGAGGGAAACTCTGGGTTTTCCGTTTCAGAATGTGAGGTATGTCAAACCCGAGAAAGCGGGGTAACTCAAGCCCGTTTCTAAAGGAGAAGTCACTTATACTCAGAGTCAGTAACCATAGTAACTTACTCTGTGCCTAACCTGGTCAGGAGCAGGTTTTCTTTGGTAAACGTCTCCAGTTACTGTCGTAACCTCGGTTCCCTGATAGGCGGGAACGAGACATTGCGGAAGCTTCCGCATATGGGAACTCCTTCCTTCTCACCTATCCTGAAGTCTTATTGGATAACGCCAGTGAAACTAGCCAATTGTCGCGCTCGCAACCGAATGTAATTACTGGCGACCCGAGACAGTATAAATACAGTGCACAGCGACAATACCTCAGAATCTGCGATAGAACGCCTCCAAGGCTGACACGCGACGAACACGGCGGCTAACGCAATGTCTCGTTCCCGCCTCTCAGGGAACCGAGGTTACGACAGTAACCGGAGACGTTCCCTATCGAGAGCGGTCTCTCGACATTGCGGAAGCTTCCGCATATGGGAACTGTATACAATCCCGCCGTGAGAGTAGCAAAACAGCCGTACACCGACCGCATACATTCACCAGTGTTAAGCACACAGATGAACCAATCGCGAAGTCGTCTTGAAGGGCCCGCAGCTGATTGGCTGAGACAGACCAATGAGCTGCAAGAACGGTCTTCTACAAAATTTGCATATCTCAGCCAAAGAAATGAGCGGGCTGCACTGAGACAGGGCAGACACCACAATAGTAAAAGTCAGCGCGGAAACCCGGGCAGATATAATGCAAGTCCAGTAACACCAAGCACAGAGGTAACAGTAACACGGTAACAACTGCACAATATAGGAGATCAACAACTAGGTAACATTGAGCTGTCCGTACTCACCAAGAGGACATGCGAGGCTAAGGAGGATACATCCAGCCTGTAGAATCTGGCGAAGGTGTTCTGTGAAGACCAGCCAGCCGCACAACAGATGTCCTTAATAGAAACGCCTCTAGCCCAAGCCCACGAAGAGGCAACAGCCCTAGTTGAGTGAGCCCTGACGCCGAAAGGGCAGGCCTGCCCTTGACTCTCATACGCCAGGTTGATAGCGTCCACCACCCAGTGAGAGAGCCTCTGTTTAGAGACAGCCCGACCTTTAGTCCCCCCGCCGTAGCACACGAAGAGCTGATCAGACAGCCGAAACCCGGCCGTACGATCAATGTAAGCACTCAAAGCCCTAACCGGACACACAGCCCTCTGAGCGTCAGCATCACACGAGGCAGATGACTCGGAAGACAAAGCGGGCAACGAAACAACCTGCTCTCTGAACGGGGTAGACAGTAACTTAGGCACATAACCCACTTTCGGCCATAGAGTGACGCTGCAGTCGCAGGCCCCAAAACGAATGAAATCCGCGCCGATAGAAAGCGCACATAAACCCCCTATGCGTTTTGCCGAAGCAAGAGCGAGAAGGAGAACGGCTTTAAGAGAGAGCTCCCTTATAGAAACAGCTTCCAACGGCTCGAACGGGGGCAGAGAGAGAGCCCTCAGCACCAGAGACAAATCCCACGGGGGTACTGAAGGAGATCGCGAGGGAAACAGCCTCCGAGCTCCTCTCAAAAATCTGACCACCAATGCATGCCTACCGATCGATTACCCGTCAACCAGGGAACGAAACGAGGCGATAGCAGCCACATAAACCTTCAGCATTTAAAACATAAAACATCAGACATGGGACATGACACCGGGTCTATACCGCACTCAATACACCACTTCTTAAATGCATCCCATTTCAGAGCATATAAGCGTCTAGTGGAAGGCACTCTCTGAGGGAGGGGTTCTAAGACCCCTGAAGCAGCCAGGCATGGAGGCTCCACAAATCCGGTGCCAAATCAAGCCGTTCGCCTGAGATAACAGGTCGTCCCTGAGGGGAATCCGCCATGGAGAGGACACCAGTAACTCTCTCAGGTCTGGGAACCACGGCTGATTCGGCCAAAATGGAGCAACGAGGATCACCGACGCTGTCTCTGATCTTGCCCAGCACAAGGGGCAGAATCTTCACCGGAGGAAAAGCGTAAAGCCGGGCGTCCGGCCAGCGCGTCATCAGAGTGTCCGTCTCCCTGGGGGAGTGCGGCAGCGAGAAGAACAGCGGACAGTGTGCGTTCTCGCTCGTCGCGAACAGATCCACCTCCACCTTCCCAAAGCGATCCCAGATCATCCGTACTGAGTTGGGGTGAAGTCTCCATTCCCCTTGGGAAAGACCTCCCCTCGAGAGCATATCCGCTCCGCAGTTCAAATGACCGGGGATATGCGCTTCCCTGATGGAAAGCAGGTGCTGATCTGCCCACAGCAGCAGCCTCGCAGCCAACTCGAAAAGGGCTCTGGAGTGGACCCCTCCTTGGCGATTGATGTACGAAACCACGGACGTGTTGTCGGTGCGAATCAGTACATGACGCTGCATCAGCTGAGGCTGAAAAGTCTGCAGGCATCTGTGAGTTATCCGCACGCGCGCACGACCCGAGGACCATGCTCTCCGTGGAACTTGAGTATTTAGCCACAGCTGCAGAGGACATATGTGCAAAAGACCCAGGTGGCAGACTGGTGACGCTGACGCCATCAGTCCCAGAAGTCTCTGAAATACCCTCAGCGGAACGGACCGGTCCAGGCTGAAGGCGCGCAGTGCGGCGGAGATGGACTCCAAGCGCTCCTGAGAGAGGCGGGCGCACATCTCCACTGAGTCGGAAAATACCCCTAGATATGTTATGGACCGACTCGGCAGAAGCTTGCTCTTCGGCACGTTCACCCGCAGCCCCAGGGATGACAAGTGACGAAGCAGCATCTGCGTATGACTGACAAGCACATCTCGTGAATGGGCTAGAAGCAGCCAGTCGTCCAGATAGTTCAGAATGCGCATACCACTCGCTCTGAGAGGGGAAAGCGCTGCGTCCATGCATTTCGAGAACGTGTATGGAGCCAATGCCAGTCCGAACGGCAGCACAGCAAACTGGTACGCCGCTCCGTCAAACACGAAGCGCCGGTGGCTCTGGGCTATCTGAACATGAAAATATGCATCCTTCAGATCCACGGACGCAAACCAGTCCCCGGGACGAACTTGTGCCAGGATCTGTTTTAGCGTAATCATTCTGAACGCCCTCTTGTGAAGCGCTCGGTTGATGGGTCTCAAATCCAAAATAGGACGGAGTCCGCCATCTCTCTTGGGCACCACAAAATACCGGCTGTAGAAACAGCACTCTACCTCGCTTGGAGAAACCCGCTCTATCGCTCTTTTTCCGAGCAGGCTGTGAATCTCCTGTCTCAGCACCGGAGCGTTGCATGGCAATGTGAGTGACGGGACAACTCCGCTGAAGCGGGGGGCCTGCGTCTGAACTGAAGGGAATACCCGTGTTCTATCACATTTAGCAGCCACGGAGAGATACCCGGAATGGCTTTCCACGCATTCAGAAACATGCATAGCGGCCGAATTACCTCAGGCGATACAGCTTGCTGATATTCCGGAGACGCGCTCTGCCCTCGTGAGGCTAATTGCACTGGCGGGGGAATGTGAAGCGCGTGAGGCTCCGGCCGCCGCTCGCCCACGGGAGGTTATAGCGTATTCTAACTGTGGCTTCACGCTGCACCGTGGCAGGGCAGGGGACACAGTGTGGTGTGAGTGAAGGGGAGAGAGCTCCTTTTGTGAGGAGGTAAGTGCTTTTAATACATTTACACACACAACATTTTGAGCATTGCAACAATCGCCCGCAACAGCGGGGGAAACAAGATGCAAATGGCGCCGCTTGAGCACCGGTCCGCTCACGAACTCTCCCTTCCTCTCTGCAGACCCGTCAGGAAGGCGGCTTGGCAGCCGAAGACGATCCGCTATCGCCTCGATGAGCTCTCTTCTGCCCGTACTTCTTCCTAGCTGGGGCAGACCACTGCTTAGGCCGGACGTCCGGCCCAGGGTCTCGGGGAGCCGAAGACGCGGGCTGCTTAGCCAGCCTGTTGAAAGAGCGTGAAGCAGACGAGGATCTCGCTCTCGGCGCCAGCTGCAACGAACGGCGAGGAAGCACGTGGCTCATGGATTTTGCGCGCTTCTGCGCCTCCGCGAAGCATTCCGACACCGACTCCACGACATCCCCGAAGAGACCAGAGGAAGTAATGGGAGTGTTGAGTAGCAACTTCCGGTCAGCGTCCTTGAGGTCCGCCAGCGTCAGCCACAAATGCCGGTGAAGGACGACCATGAAGCCCATCGGCCTGCCGATAGCCTGTGCGGTGCGCTTCGTTGCCATCAGCGTGAAGTCCGTCGCCACCCTCAGGTCCTTCGCCTGAAAGACCTGTAGAACCGCCATCGAGTGCAGCGCGGAGGCTGCTTCCCCGGCGGAGGTGTACGCCTTGTCGGCGAGGTGGGCGGTAAACCTGCACGGCTTCAACGGCAGACCTGGTCCCGCGCTCAGCGAAGAGGAGGAGGGGCACAGATGTGCAGCGAGGGTCTCCTCCACGGGCGGCATGCGGGTATAACCGTGGGCCTCCACGTGGGCGAACATAGCCTGTGTAGCAGCGTGGACTCGCACCGATTGAGGGGCCGTCCACGACTTAACCACGTGCTCGTGCACATCAGGGAAAAAAGGAGTACTCCTCTTCGGTGCAGCCTGGCAGCGGCCCGCTTGAAAGTACCAGGAATCGAGCTTACTTTTACTTTTACCCCTCCGGGGCGCTCCAGCTAAGGTCGAGCTCCTTAACGGCCTTTTCCAGCACCCTCACGAACTCCTCCTGGAGGTCTGGGGTGTTCTCCGAGTCGGTGCGGTCCCGCTCCGACTCCACCCAGTCCTTCACCGAGGCCGAGATGGACATAGAGTTGTCGTCTTCCTCGTCGAGGCCGAAGGAAATGGCATCCGCAACGGCGGGAGGGGGACGAAGGCTCTCCTCAGTGAAAATGACCGGGGAACGAGGCGACGGCAGAGGACGGCGGCCCTGAGCCGGGTCGCCGCCGCCGCCGCCACCATGTGGCATGGGTGGGCCCACCAGCGGCCCTTTGGCGGCAGTGGGCCTCGACCCGAATAATCCTCGAGCAACGTTCCTGCGAGTCCTCAAGACACGCGGCGGCAGGTCAGCACAGTGCACGCAATCGGACTCTCCGAACGCCGCCTCAGCGGGGTGTCATCACAACAGGCTGTCTTTAATCGGCTCTCACTTCTGTTTTGCACGGGGTGAACGCAGCCCAGCTGTTCTGAAACCAAAAACTCAGTTTTTAATTTCTAAGTAAACCAACTCTGAGTTCAAGGTTTAACCTAGAGTTGGTCCTTATTGAAACGGGCCCCAGATGTATTCACGTTAACGTATCACTCTTCAGCTAACGTTAAATGACTCTATTTACCTGTGACCATATGCTTTATCTATTATTAATCAGAATAAAAAATGTGAGTTATGTTATGTATGATGTTACTTATGATTTGTGTAAGTCATAAGATACATGTTTTATATGAATTATGTGAATTTAAGCTAGCAAACGTGTGATTACCTCGAGTAGAAATCCAGTCATGTTTTTCTTTGGTTGAACACGTGATTTGATTAAACGGCGCGCTTTTCTCTGAGGTGAGACACTTCAACAAAAAAATGCATTTTATCTGGGAAAGTAAAATTAACTTAAACACTAACGGTCAGGAAAATACAAAATAAAAAATTGTGCTTTTTACATTTTAACAAAAGTATTTTTGGGATACGCAAATGTATATGTATAATAAAGACATTTTGTCAAGATCCGATCCATCGAAACTGTTCGCGCGCAGATTCTCTCAACTCTAAATCTAGTTATTCCTGCCAGGCACACATTTTCGATAAATGTGAATCTGCTTTTACCTCATACTCTAAAGCTTTTCTGTGGACAATCCGTCGTTTTCCTCACCAGATAGCAAACTCAGATTTAAGGTCAGTAGTCTGATCAGGCGTGTCTGATGATGACGATTCACACCTGCACATATGAGACACTGAAGCTCTGCTCCCTTCAGAGTGAGTACTACATAGTGATCGTCACTTCACAGAATAAATTAGTGAACACTCTTTTTTTTTTAAGGAAATTAAAAGATAAAAGAACTATAAGTATAAAGAATCAAATACGAATCTTTTTATCGTCTTCTGCTTCATTTATTGATCATTTTCTTTCCTTGCATCGTAGCTCCTCAATCGTCACGGCATGACAGTGAAATTGAAAATACACATGAGCATAAATGTCAAATATTTGTTCAAGAAGACATGTCTAATGTAACATATAGAATTGGTTCTAGATCCAGAATAAACCCTGATGCAGTTTTAAATGAGGTATACAACAATAACACTGCTGCATGAAGCATTGAAAATGTGTTTAATGATCATCAGCTCATCTGGATAAATCACAACACAAGTCATGAGCGTCTTTAAGTCTTTTATTGTTAAAATGTACAGTAAAAAAATGTTTACAGATCCATTAATATCTCCAGCATCAAATATTGTCTCGTTTCAGCTGATATAATGGTGTCAGATAGATGTATCTATGAGATACACGAGATCTCTCTCACACACTATAATACTCCAGTGACAGTAATAGACAAGAGTACCGCTGTAACATTAGAAAGTTGTGTTCGGCACATACTCCGCTATCATTTGCATTGCAATCTGCCCATTATCTACATGTATGAACCTTACACGCCATGCTGTGCATGTGTAGTTTTCTGTACATCAAAACATATTCTGTTGGCATTCAGCTCTGTACAAAATCTGATTCGAACAAAACCAGCAAGTGACTGGCATTGCACTTAAAATTGCTAATTTTATAGAAGGCAACGTTTTGTAGTTTAGAATAAATACTTTATTTTACATTGATACTGTACCAGTTATTAACCACTTTATCATTTCATATGGACATAAAAACGTTAAAAAATACTCTTAAAAGCTGATTATACATGTGACTTTAGAAAACATATCTGAACAAATGAACAGATGCTGATGCCGTTCAGAGGCGACACAATCTCATCGTCACGTCATATAAAAACACACACAGGTCCTGCACACAGTGTTTCTCATGACAGCGCGCGCGTGTGTGTGTGTGTGCGGCTCACAGCATTAAGCGCATTGAAGGACGCTGTTCTTTAGTGGCGCCCCCTGTAGGCGTGGAGTGGGACGGCCCCTCGGAGGAGTCGTGCTGTGGTGCCAGTTTATCTGGAGTGTAGTCGTTTCTCTTCAGATCTGAGCAAACAAAACATTTCAAGCATGAGATGAGATGACGGCTAAATCATTCCCTAATCATTGAAGTCACTCACCTGGAAGTTTGAGTTTTCTGCAGCAGGAGTTACAGTGATGTTTGGCACGGAAATTGCGGATGGCATCATCTCCCAGGTTTGCAGGACCGAAGATCATATCATAAGACCTGTCACGTTCACCCACAGTCAGACATAAAGATTGCAAAACGTCATCACCTCACATGTGACATGTTAGAGAACTCACCCTTTCTCTCCACTCTTGATGACGGAGGGATCTGTTAGAATCTCGCCCACCCCTGTGGACAGATAAGACTCACATTCAACACAACAACCCAAAAGCATCTATGAATGTCTTCTTTGTGGCATGAATTCGTCAATAAACACGTCTCCGCAAGGTTTAAAACCTTTCTGACAAATGGCTGGCATTACTGACGCAGTATGTTAAGTGACCGGACAGACACTCTCGTTTACACAGAAACATCTGAAGTCAAATCTTGATGTATGAAGCACACGCAATAATACCAGTACTGTGACCGATCTGACGCTTCTCAACACTTCAGAGACGCCGCACAACAACACAGTGCAAGTAACCAGATCAGATAGACGAACCCTGCAGATCCAGCACAAGCAGCTCTCCCCGTGTGTACTCGTACGTCCAGTGACTGAACGCCAGCATGGTTTCTTCCAGCAGATTGGTGGGAACGATTTCATCTCCGTTGTTGTTATTGAACTTGCGGAAGTCTCCGGTGATGCACTCCTCGATGGCGAACCACTGACCCGCAGAATGACAATACAGCAGAAAAACCTCCAGGAACCTTCAGCGAACACAGAGATTCAACTTTATAACATTCAGGTTTGGCTTCATCTGTGTTTATCATCCGTGCATGATGATGATGATGATGATGCGTTACCTGGGGGAGTAGGGGATTGTTTTAGGTCTGATCTGATTGAAGGCAAATGTGAGTTTCTGAGCTGCTCTCTGCTGCTGAATTTCCTATCGAGAACAAACAAACAAACACACGTGAACGTCTGGAGTTGTTCTGCTGTTCTTAGTCAATGAAAGAATGAACCAAAGCCATTCTTTCTTTCTGATCCATCTGAACAACTGAGAGTGAGATCGACAGAAACAAAAAGTGCTAATCCTTCATCTTAACACCGCTAACAACCGCTCACTCACTCACTTGTAGTAATGTAGCTTTGCTTATTGTCATCTCTTAAGATCTCTCACTCGTTCGGATAAAAGTGTCTCTATTGTCTATTATCAGGAGGAGAAACTGAAATGTTTTCACATGTGTGTGTTTCTCAGTTGTGCGAGATAAAAGAACAATATACGATGGGATGTTTCTTACCCTGAGACAGAGATGCAGGACCGTCTCTTCTTTGTAAATGCTTTGCCAGGTGTTGACCACCCCAGGTAGGAAGGATTTGACGATATACAGGTGTCCTGGTTTCAGAATGTCGTACTCTGACCAGGTGCACAGAACTTTCAGCGCCCTCCGCAGACCGCCGCCCATCTCCTCTTTACTGAGGAACTCGATCTTTGCACAGAGTCCACGCTGAGCCCACGATGACATGCTGTTATTTATGCTGTTTGGAGAACTTTCCTCCAGTCGATACACGGTGACGGGTTCACCTGCCGAGAGAACATCACGTCACGCGTGTGAACACTTCTGCTTTTGCTCGAGTTCGTTTATGCAAAATAAGGCAACAGAATCCATCAAACTGGGGTGAGCGCTGTGACTGCACTCTTATAACACGAGTACGTTTATACACCCCACTGGTGATTCAATGCTCACTGATTGAGGCTTTTTCTATCATAGCCACTTATTTGAAGTGGAACTCTCCTCCAGATTCAGCCTCAGCTGTGTTGTCATTGCATTGTGAAGAGAGATTGTAAAATAAATGGTTATTGCCATAGAAGTGGGTGGTGTTTCAAAGATTTCAAGCAGCTTTTTTAATCTAATTGAACCTTCTACAGTAGTAACCGACTGTAAACAACGGTCTCGTATGATCATCGTTTCTGATGCAAATGCAACGAAGAAGACTGTAGACCACAACCACAGTATAAACCATAAAGCATCACATGGCCCAGCCCATCTTCAGAACAATACAGAGCAAAGCATGATGGGAAAGAGGGCAGTACTGTGTCTTACCTTTAGGGGGCACTGGGGTAAATGGAATACTCTGAGACAACCGCATCAGGTTATTACGTTCCACCGCTAACACACGCGTACACAAACGACACACAACACACACACACAAAGGGCTGCTGTCAGTACACGTCACAAAAGCTGCTGGCACATGTCTGTTTCAAACCCAAAGCATCACGTCTGAATGACACGTTTCAGCTCAGTCATTACGGTCCGTGTGTTTGATCTCCTGCCTCGGGTTTGGATCAGCATGTGTTTATAGTTTCTGTAAATGACACAAACGCACACACCTGAGTACTGGTAAGTCTCCATGGGCTTGAAGGGAGAACCGATCGCTGCTCACAAAAACACAAGTAGACAAACAGATAAACAACAACATTACAAAAGAGTTAAACATATTCAATTCATCCTTTTTTTCCAAGCAGCATAAATGAAACTGCTTGGTGGTGTTATGAGACATGTCTTCACTGCATCACAGTAGTCAGAATAGCAGGGTGATGTCACTCCTGTACTATGGTACATGCCAGTGTTCTTTATAGTGAAGCAGCAGGTGTGAGACTTACAGTCCTTACGTGCACTGAGGTGTGTGTGTCGGGCGGCGTACACACCCGCTGCAGCTGAAACACACACACACACACACACACACACACACACACATCGGCTTGGGTTCACTGTGTGTGTGAAAATACTTTCAATGAGACACAACACTTACCATTAGAAACATCATCTCCTGCAGTCCTGATGAAGAGCAGAACACAAACAGACACAATGATAATAACACACCTGTAACCGTCACCTGATCTTTCCTTCTGAACACAATGACACGGTCATGCAGGAACAGAGACGTGTTACTCACAGTTTGCTGGATTGCACTGATTTACCCTGAGAATGAATGACATCAAGAGTTACACGTCTGTGTGAATGATGTTCTCTGTAACGCAGCACGTTGTCGTGTTGTGTGTTTGACTGACCAATAGCACAGCAGCTGACAGATCCTCATGCCGTGAGATGTCCTCCAATGACACGCGACTCTTCTCCTGTTTACTGAGCGCTGAAACACACACACACATGCGATGTGAGAATCTTTCTCATTAGGACTTCAGATGATGGACACGCTGACAGAATTTAACAGCTCGTGTCATGTTTTTGTCTCTTTTGACTTCCTTTGAGTTGTGTGTTAATACTGTAAAGGGTCGGGTATACTTGACTTTCCGCGTCCGTCTCGCGCACAAATGCATCCGCACAGCTTCTTGAGCATCAAGGATAAGCGCGGACAGATGAGTTCGACACGTGCAGTATGTCACCGAGTGTACTCGGCCGATTCGACATTTTTTTGCGCATGCGCCGTTATATGCGTTTCGTCCGCAGGGTCTCAAAAATCGTGCTGCAAGCAGACGGGATGTGCGGATGGCCATGGACCCTCCTGATGACAAAAATGACATCATGCGGGTGGCGCGCCGACGCGGATGGCCGCGCTATACTCGCCCCTTTAATCCTTGTGTGGTCAGAAAGACAGGGGGCAGTTGTGGCCTAATGGTTAGAGAGTGGGACTCGTGACCAGAAGGTTGCCGGTTGGATTCCCAGGGCCGGCGGGTAACGACTGAGGTGCCCTTGAGCAAGGCACCTGACCCCTACTTGCTCCCCGGGCGCTGCAGTGATAGCTGCCCACTGCTCTGGGTGTACGTGTGGTCACCACTTGCTGTGCGTGTGTTCACTACTCTCTGGATGGGTTAAATGCAGAGGTCACATTTCGTTGCCTTGTACTTGTACATGTGCAATGACAATAAATTGAATCTAAAAAAATGTAGTAGTAGTTTCATCATGTGGCAGCCGTGTGGAGGTGTGATGTGTTAACACAAGGTTAATGTTTAAAGGCTTCACTGGTGTTGTGTAATGTTGTCGTTCAAACTTACTGGACTCTGGATGCAAGAACGAAGGGTTTCTGCCAAACTCTGTGAAACCAGCGTATGAGTTCACTGTCCTCATGTGACCCTGTGACACACACACACACACACACACACACACATCATCATCAATCACACAGATCAACAGTAACGGGAAATCTTTTCATCTTAGACACCCACCACATCTTGATCCTTTCTGGATGGACTGAGCTGCCGGCCGCTAGCCGAAACCTCTTTAGGGAAGGACCTCTGACCCTCTGAATCATCCTTGTGACCTTCAGAGAAATCAGTCAAAGAGGATGGATTATTACAACACGAAAGACAAGAGATGGACAGTCAGTCACCGTGTGAAACATGTAGTTTGAGCTCTTCCGACAGCACCACCCCAGTGTTAGTCTCTCACACAACACAACACTTTCTTTTCTCCCAAAGACCCGATTCAGAGTCCCTCCAACAAACCACCGACAGACCGAGACACCCGTCTCACCCTCTAACCCACACAGGGGCATGCAGACGGGCGGGCAGTGGGTCAGGGGTCACAGTTAGGACAGGGTTACGATGCCTCACGTATCACCAACAGGCCAAAGCCCACCTCTGGACCGAACGCAAACCTCTGTTCTTCTGCAGCGGGCATCTGCTGCGGGCCGATCTCTGGAGCGCTTCGCTAGGCTGGGGTCCCTGGGGCGGATTATCAGGAGAGCGAGAGAGCCGAGCGATTCTGTCAGGCTGCTCGGTGATCATGGCTTCCTCTACTCTAACCTCATCATCATCAGTGAAGGCAGGATTCACGTATCCCTCGCATTTGGCTTCACACACGACCACCACTGGGTCGCCTTCCTCCTCATACTCACCCACGAAGGCCCCAAACTCCACGGCGGGGTGCAGCGGCTCCGTGCGGCCGGCGTGAGGGGGCGAATGCGTCCGAGAGTCCGCGAGCTGCGTGGGCGTGCTGACGAAGAACGTGGCCGTTCCAGCCGGGGCGCTGATGGGACCACAGGGAGCGGCATCTTCGGCATGGCCGGCATTCCCCTCGCGCCGACCCGGCTGAGGAGAGCGCCTGTGAGAATCCCTGAGCGAGCGCGTCTGCGGTGCGGCGTGACCAGACGACCTGGCCTCGGGCGCCAACGGAGCGAAGTACCTTCCCGGGCTCAAAGGAGGCTCGGCCTCGTGATGCTGTGTTCTGTCTTTGGCTCCGCCCCCGAACAGCGAGTCCGCTATGCTGGTGGCGGGGGGCAGGAAACCCACGCTGCACCGCACCAGAGCGCTGGATTTGGAGTGTCCCGTGATGTCACCCGGGCCGGGCCCCAGGTTCTTGGAGACGCTGAGCTCACGGGTGATCTGGTTGTGGACTTTGCTGGCCTCAGATGCCCGCTGTGCCGTCAGGGCCTTCAGCGTGTCCACCGTGAGCGCCGAGAGATCCTGCAGGTGTCCGATCTGAGAATCCAGAGTGTGCAGCGATCGCTTAATGAAGTTCACTTTGTTCCCGACCTCCTTCAGCTGAACGCACATCGTCTCCACCCTAAGAAAACACATGCAGGCACAATTTATTCACATCGTCATCGTGTTTCAGAGGAAATGTTAAAGGCTAAAGGAGTTCAGATCTGTGAGCTGCGCTTGAACAACCTGTCAGATGTGAGTCGGATTCTCTCTTCACTCCCAGAATGAAAGTGGTCGTCTTTCTCATGGAAGTACGTCTCCACACACTGTTCCTCAAAGTCGTGAAGCTTCTTCTGGTCCTCCTCTGTCAGGAAGAGTTCTGTGGAGAACATTGAGATCATGTTAGAGACGCAGTGAAGAAACATCCACGAGACGAGAGCCGGACGTCACTTACTCGGCCCATAGGTGCCGCTGTCCTTTTTTCTCTTCCTGCAGATGGACGACAGCAGAGACACCACGTGACTGAGCAGAATCAGAGGGGGGGGCAGGATGGGTTTGTCGTGATACGCCAGGATGAAATGGTATCGCTGGTATTTCCACACCAGGTTTGACATGGACATCACCTGCAGGTACACGTTACTGCAGAAACAAGAGCAGGAAGATGAAGAACTGAAAGAGAGCGATCGGTCGGTCGGTCGGGTCACTCACTTGAAGAAGGCGATGAGCAGATTGACCATTAGAATATACTGAACGAAGAGATAGACGGCCTGAAGCAGAGGTGTCAACCACACGCCCGCGCCACACAGACCTATAACATTATTATCGGTGGAGTTTGCACACACTGTTCACACACACACACACACACACACACACACACACACACATGACTCTCTGTGTGCAGATGTGAGGTTTGTTCTCAATCAATATGGTAAAGATTTAACTAACATAAATGATCTGTTGAAAGCAGAGGTAAGCTCACGGCTCGTGTCCTGTTCGACATGCATAAACTGAATCAAAAACACATCACACGTACCGTCAATCTCATAGGCGTACACTTCCCCGTACATCATCCAGTACGGCTGGAAAACCGCGTCTTTGGCTAAAGTCCACGAGGGTTCCTCGTTCGGGTACAATATGGCTTTACGAGGAACTCCGAAACTCAGCAACACAACCGCCATGATCACCACGATATAAAACATGTTAGCCACCTGCAGAAAGAGTCAAACACACATGAAGAACTCATCACGCAGTGACACGAAGAAACCGTCGACTGGGAAACTCACCATTTTTCCGATCATCATGACGTACGGGCCGGCGTGCTGATTGACGGCCAGAATATCCAGCAGCCGCACGTACCAGAAGATGATATTCAAACAGTAGACGATCCGGCCCGTGATTAACACGTTTCCCACCCCAAAACGCAGACCGAACCCCACGAAGAACATGAGGATGGCCAGAAAGTCAGAAATATTGAAATAATCTGTAAACCAGACTTTAATCTTCTGACTGATCTTTCCTCCTTCTGACATGAACATCTATCCACAGAAAAACACACATTCAACTTCTTCAGGTGTTCTTCAACTGGGAGACCAAACATGCTTTTTTCACAAGTTGTGTCAAGGGTTAGAATAGTTCTATATTGGGCAGAAATGTGTGGCGGGTTGGTAAAGAATAGCAAGTTTAGAATCAAGTGCTGGTTTGTAGTTTCTGTATTGAGTGTGAACGTTTGTTTTCTGTACACTCACTCTCACATGAGTCTTTTAACAGCACTAACACTTCATTTGTCACGTTTGTTCTCTGAATTTCACAGTCGATCATTACACATGAAGTTTAAACATTCAGCTGAAGTTTGTTGGATTATAACACAATAAACAAATAATTAAACATTTCTGACATGCCTCAAAAACATCTAAGCACACAAGTACCTCACGTATCTTCTCCACAGCCAGTGTGAAGATGTAGAGAATGACGACCCATTCCTGAGGTGATGGAAGGGGCTCCATTTTCACCAACACCACATATGAATATAACATCAGGAAGCCGATATAAAAGAGCTGCAACACACATGCACACACACGCGCACACACGCACAAGTGCACACACACACACGCACAAGCATACAAACACACATGCACACAGTTGTAATGACATTATATACATTCTTTATGCATTAATTCAACACTACACAGCACATGTGAACTCATGTTTCTCTCTACTGCACCTCTCACATCACATCATCACATGACAACAAACGCTGGACAACACACAACACAGTCAATCAATGTTGACGGTTTAATTTCTTCTGAAGAGTCACACACACATCAACAAGATCTAAAAGAATTCTCTTAAAGGGGTCATATGGTGTGTTTTTCTGTGTCTTTGGTGTGATAAGTTGCACATGCGTGTATTAGACGTGTAAAATTGCAGAAATGAAAGTGTGGGAACAAAAGATGCGTTCTATATGAGAGCGAATGCTCACCCAGACCTGCCTGAAACACCTCGTGTAGCCACACCCCCACAAATCTACGTCAGCTGGTGGTCTGATCTGACTAAGACCGCCCAAATGTAGACGCAAGTAAGGTGGGCGTACCTGTCAGTACAACTGAAGAGGAACCTGATGTTCCAAATATGGTCAGAGGCGTCACATTTCCCTCACACGCTTGCAGTATTCCACCAATCACTACTCACTGGTGAACTGGCCAATCACAGCACACCTCGCTTTTCAGAGTCATGAGCTTTGTCAAAAATCTGCGCGTTTCAGAGAGGCGGAGCAAAGAGGAGATACAAACATGCACGGTGTGTGGAAAATACAGCGTTTATCAACCTTAAATCCTGTATACACATTACATTACATCTAAAACAAACCATAATATTCCTTTTAACCGTGTCATATGACCCCTTTAACCACATTCACACAAACACCTGTCAGCACAACACACACACACAGATAAACATCAGACATCAGAGGCTTTCAGTGTGTGTGTGTCGTTGTGTGTGTTCATGTTTGTATATCCCGGTGGGGACCTAAACCTGAATACACACCAACACATGGGGACTCGTGTCACCGTGGGGACCAAAATTGAGGTCCTCATGGGCACAAAAGCTAATAAATTGTACAGAACAATATTTTTTACAAATCTAAAAATGCAAAAAGTGTTCTATGATCTTTAGGTTTAGGGATAGGGTTAGGGATAGGGGATAGAATATACAGTTTGTACAGTATAAAAACATTACGCCTATGGACTGTCCCCACGGGGATGATAAACTAGACATGTGTGTGTGTGTGTGTGTGGGAAGGGTAAACCCTACGGTATGGGGACAAAATGTCCCCACAAAGATGGCAATATCCAAAACCCTTGCCCTTGTGGGGACATTTTTTGGTCCCCATGAGGAAGCAAGCTTATAAATCATACAGAATGAACTTTAGTGAAAATGTAAAAGAGCAGACAGTTGTGTGTGATTGTTAGGGTTAGGGGGAGGGAATATGAGATACAGTTTGTACAGTATAAAAACCATTGCGTCTATGGAATGTCCCCATAAAACATGAAAACCCAACATGTCTGTGTGTGGGGGGGGGGGTGTTAATGCAGTGGGTTTATGCAGAGAAGTGTCTGTGTCTGATATTATCACAATGGGAACCAATCCAGGGTCACTTACAGGAGCCGAAGGCCTCACACTCACACACACGCACACACAGAGCGTGAGAAAGCAGCGATACGTACCGTGTTGAACCAGAACTTGACGATGGGAGCGTGGTAAAAAGCGTAGAACTTGCGTGTGATGGGTAAGCGGCGAGAACGAACATGGACCTCCGATTCACTTTTGATTTCTGCGTTGTCATTGGTACGAACTTCCTTAAACACGTCCTAAAACACACACAGAAGTAAAACCCATTCTCATGAAGATTCTTTAGTGTACAAATGTTTCCCAAGTTATAGTGGTGTGTGATTTTACCATCTGGATGTCATCAGGGTTTTGCAGGTTGTGTTCGCTGTCCTCCATGCTCTGATGGGCGTCTTGAGACTGGGGAATGTGGGACATCTCAGCTTTGGTCTTGTACTCCAGCAGAAGGATTGCCGGAGGAACGAGGATGCTCAAGATCACCTGACAAACATCAACAACACCATCATCAGTCCTCGGCAGATCAACACATCGCATGACACGCGTCAAAGCGTCTCGCTCCGAGAGGACCAGCGGCAGCAGGAGCTCTCACCTTGTACCAGGAGTTTTTGCGCATGTTCAGTCGTCCCATCCACATGTCGGACAGCAGCATCTGTGTGCAGGTGTGAGCCACGAAGGGGCGGAGTCGAGACGACACGGCCAGCTTCAAACAGGTGGAGTTGCTCCAGTTCTTCAGCTCGTACGTCAGGAGCTTCATGGCCATGGTCTCGTCCTGCCTGAACGACTGCTCCAACAGATCCACCGCCAGCGTCCCGAACTCACTAACAGAGAGCACACCAGCGTTAGAAACCCACCCGGCAGCCGTTGTTTGCCTTCTCGCGTCGCTCACGCACTCACTTGGAGTATTCCTTCAGCTCCTCTGAGGTGTCGTCCACCACGTCGCTCTTCTTGGCCTCGTAGCCCATGGAGCGCAGGAGTTTGCAGGCCACCAGAGCTTTGGCCATGGACTCTTCTCCGTGCTGCCAGAAGAACAGAGACATCTTCTGTCTCTTCATCAGCACGGCCCACACCAGCAGCTCATTGAAGGGGTACGGGAAGCGCCGGGTCTCGGGGTCATCGATGTCCACCACCTCCTCTTTGCTCTTCTTCTTCTGCTGCTCAGAAGTGGAGTCCGGCTGAGGAACACGAGTGCGACACGTTAAAGCAGACACACACACACACACACACACACACACACACTAAATGTTTACTTTGGGTTTGTAGGGCTGTGCCGTCTTGATGAAGTGATTGTGTCTGGTTTTCTCTTTTTTATCTGCTTGAATGCTGAAGGACTCGTGCGAGGTGCTGCCTGTGTGTCTCCCTGACCGCTGACGGACAGACAGACAGACATTAGAAGTTGATCTTCTGAAAGCGAGTCACAACACATGAGCTGGAATCTTTCATTACCCGACTGTTTCCGTGCAGGTTGTTGTAGATGATGCGGAAGCGTTTGCGGGTGTAGTTACATCTGTACGTTCCTCCCATGAGATACTCGATCACCAATCCAACATCGATTAATGTGATTTTGTAATTGGGGGGGAGGTTACCCTACAACACAAGATTAAAAAGTCAAGAAAAACTCAACATGACTTCAGACTGAAGCTGGGAGCGCTCTTTACCTGTTTGACGTCTCTCAGCAGGTGATAGAGCGTTGGGTTTGTTGGTGTTTGTTTCTGTGACGAGAGTCAAAGCTCACTTTATATCAGAACACCTTCACACAAGAATAAATGACATTTGATCCACAATCAACTCCTCAGGTGTGTGTACCGTGTTGTAGAGCTCCTCCAGGCGTGTGATTGTCAGGAATCTGTGCATGCTGACGCCGTTCTCAATGAGAAGTTTCACGAACTCCACACGATCCATCACCAACGCATCCAACATGGCCTGTTCAAGAGAGCCCACCTACACACACACACACACACTTCACATGAACATCACTTCATCCTCACAAATGATGGGACTGATCCAAAACTCTTATTATATGATTTTAACAAACACAATAAACAACACAATCATTGTGCACATTCTTATCCTACAGTTGAATGTAGTTTGAGGGGTCAGAGGTCATTAAACCCAGTGTGTGTGCGTGTACTACAGACAACACGTGTGTTACTCTTGTTGTTGTGCAGACGCTCACTAACCAGCAACTGTTGTCCATAAACAAAGACGTGATCTTTAGCGATGTCCACCCTGTCCCACGCCAGCGTCAGGACCAGCTGATCAAAGGCTGATGCGTTTGTGCCTGTAAACACACAAACACACACACACACACAGATGGTAATCTGACAGAAAACGTGTGTAGTGATGCGTTTGAAACACTTTGACCTCTGCTGATGAAATCTCTTGTGTTTCTCCAACAGTTTGTTAACGACTAAACAGATGAAGTGAATGTGTTTGTGTAGTTTAGACTTTAAGTCATTCTTCTCAGACTGACATGAAGTTAATGTTTGAAACACACGCTGACCTTTGAGAAGACTCTTGAGAATCGCCACATCAATGTCTTGATCTTCTGAACCAACGTGAAATACTGTGATCTGGAACACACAAACACACACAGAAGTTACTCGTGTACAACCTTCTGATCTGAGGCGTTTGTGTGTGTGTGTGTGTGTGTGTACCAGCTCTTTGCTCTTCATGCACTCCATGAGTGTTTGGAACAGATGCAGCGCGTCACTTTGACTGAAGTTGAACATTTTCTTGATTGTGGCGATAATGTCAGCTTCAACACCGTCAGGCAGTGCACTGAGACACGAGGAATATTCACACAGTTCAGACACAGTTCAAGTTCTTCACAGTAATTACATCTCGTGTGTGTGTGTTTGTTTCATACCCGTCTGGCTCTGTCTGTTTGTGGACGTATGCCAGTATATCAGCGGCTCGTCCGGTTCCCTCACACACCACCACAGGCACCGGTGGGCTCTCCTGCAGATACTCCAACACCGTCAGGATCACGTTCGGCCCTCCTTCAAAAATCAGTGCTACCACAGGGACTCCCTGACCGATGCCTGCTCACACACACACGTTTGCGCAGCTATCTTTATGAGGACATACATTGACGCAATGCAATCTCTAGCCCGTCACCCTAACCGTCAGAACTACATGCCTGACCCTAACCCTGACCCTTAACCTAACTATAACCTAAACCCTAAAACCAAGTCTTCACCCTCAAACAGCCCTTTAAAGGGGTCTCTGGAAGTGAGGACCGGCCAAAATGTCCTCACTTTACTCTCCTTGTCCTCACACCGCTGGTCTACAACTCAAACCGGTCCTCGCAAATATAGATGTACACACACACACACACACTGTAAAATATCAGTTGTGTCTGTATAAACACATTTCTTGACAGACTTAAACTCTAATGATGATGGAAAACTCTGAAGAAGGTCAGATTGGTTCAACATTGAACACTGCCATTACATAATTACTGTTTAACTGTACATGTGTGTCATGTGATCATTTCAGCAACATCACGTTTATTGTAAAACACAGAATCCGTGGGTGTGTCCAAACATTTGATTGACAGTGATTATGTGTAATGACACAGAGTGCAGGATGATTACTGTCATTAAACACAACTGTGTGTTTATACACAATCATTTGTGTGTGTGTGTTTATATACACGTCTGTCCCTTTGGGGTCAGTTTTGTCAAAAGAGGGTCAACAGTTCTTTTTTCCACTCGTGTGACTCACGTGTGTGTGTGATGTGCGCTCGTCCTCACGTGTGTGTGTGTGTGTGTGTGATGTGCGCTCGTCCTCACGTGCGTGTATTCTCTGGAGGTTGATGTGTTTCTCCAGCTCTCTCCTCAGTTTGACTTCAGCTCCGTATTTCCCCACCGTCCCGTCATCCACCAGAATGAAGTGTGAGTGAAAGTTATTCAACACGTTGAGTTTACTGAGAGGGTTCAACAGAGTGTGATACGGTGCAACAACCTGCACACAAACACGCAACCCACGTGTTATTACAGTACAGTCATCATAGCATGTCATGTCATTGATATAAAGACTTTTCTCTCCCTAGCATCTCTCTGCAGTCAAATCTCATTTAGTCTTTCTTGGTGAAATGTTTATTTGATGGGTCAGACATGTGTGTGATGAAGTCTCACATCTCTTCCGATGAGGTCGTTTCTGTTTTCGATCACTCCCCAGGGTGCGATTCCAATCGTGCAGATTTTGCGTGATGATCTGGATAGATGTTCTTTCAGCGCGTCGCCCACATGCTTGGCCACACCTGGAAACCCGGCAGACAAACGCCACAGTCAACAGTTTACAGATGCAGTGACATCACTACTGCACGTGCACGTGCTGCAGCGAGCGTGTAAACACTCATCAAACATACAGACCTGATCTTTACACTCACATGACTGTCATTACTGCGCTCAAGTTAATCCACACACACACACACACACCTGTGTTGACTCCGCCCGTCAGGATCCAGGCCCCTGTGGTCACGGCAGCTTTAATGAGTCCTTTTCCCACCACATGTTTGATCCGTGGATGCAGGTCAAAGTTCTGGGTGCCGCCGTGAACGCTGATGACGATCTTCGGCAGCTCCATCTGCCATTCCTTCAGCATGAGTCTCAAGATGGCTTCCGGTCGAGAGTCGTATGACAAACGCACATACTGCACAGCCAATCACATCGCTCCATCAGACACATTATGTACTGCAGTATGTACTATGTAGTATGCACACTTTGCACTGATGGCCACGTTTAACTAAGAAATAGAATCGGACACTCTCTACAAATGACCTACCGCTTTCACTGAGATGAACAAACGCACACTGCATGCAATACTGTATCCCACGATGCAATGTGTTCAATTTGACCTCTCAGTGTGAAGAGTGAAGCAGAAGTGTGTGTGTGATGTGTGTGTTCAGACCTTGGCTCTGTATGAATGAGATCCGCCCTGGAAGTTGATGACTCCATAAGCGTCAGTGGGCGTCTCCTCGGTATGTTTTTCCACAGACCACCGCTCCACATCTGACAGCTCCCCTTCAGCCAAACGCACGTCTGAGTATTTCACCGGCAGAGTCGCACTGAAGCCCACGTGCTGCCGGACCAAACGCCCGCAGCAGCATCTACACACACACACACACACACATCTTCAGCAGCCGTCGCTGTGTTACACGCGTTCATGTGTGTGTGTGTGTGTGTGTTTTCTCACTCACCGTACGAGCTGCTGACAGATCTGACATCCCGGCAGACATCTGCAAACACAACAACATCGACACTGAACACACATCACCGTCACACTGAATGATGACAGTGTTTTGGTCACATGACTACAGCTCAGAATCCATCACAACTCAATGACTCGTCTTCTTAAAAACACAGTGACGGACGCTGTCACTTTGACAAGTAGATGGATCCAGACACTGAACACTTGAACATAAACTCAGTTCATGATTGTGTTTGTGTGAGTTTACCTGTGCGGGTCTTTGGACACGGGCAGTATATAAACACATTCCCTCCTGGTGAACGTGTTTTCTATCCAGGACTTCTGGGACTGCAACAGATCAACAAGAAAAACTGATCTGAACCGAACACATCTGTCTATAAATCTATGATGAGAAAGATTTGATATGTACAGTATTTCTCTATTTTTGTTTCTATTGGTCTTTGGACGTTTTGTCAGACGAGTGACAGTCAGTTGCTGTGTCTGAAACCGCTCCCTCGTTCACTCCTTCACTATTCCCTATATAGCCAATGACATTTGAGTCCAATGCATGTCGAAGAAGTGAATGAAAATGAGTGAAGGATTTCAGACACTGGCGTAATATATCATGCGTCTGACAGCTCTGTGGCGGACATTCGTCATAACGCTCATATCACCTGCGTGGCTTCATGGATTGCGTAATAAAATGGTAAAGTTGATTTTCATCTTATTTGTCATGTATATTGTATTAGTTTTTAATAAAGAGAACAAAACAACTGTTTGCCACGTTTATT
Organism: Triplophysa rosa; assembly: GCF_024868665.1. NCBI lineage: Eukaryota > Metazoa > Chordata > Actinopteri > Cypriniformes > Nemacheilidae > Triplophysa > Triplophysa rosa. The sequence goes on along the minus strand of NC_079901.1, from coordinate 25,669,741 downwards.
ACGTTTAATAAAATGATTAAACATATTTCAAATAAAGCACCACTGTCTATAACATTCATTGAAACTGTTTAAAACACAAAAATAACTGTTGATAAGAACAAACACAAGTGACAAAACATGCATTCGTGGCATTAACGGTCACTCTTCTGCAGCTGATTCTAACCAAGCGGTCGTCGCGTGTTGTATCATGGGAAATAGTGAGTGAGCGAGTGGATGGACGGACGACTGAAGGGATGATGATATCTGTAGAGATCACACACACACCAGCACTGATGAATCCACACATTCAATCACAGTGTCATCATTCACAACACCACCTGTACACATTCTCACATTAACATCTGTTTACACCAGACACATGTCAAACACGAGCTCCGCCCACCTCAAGACAATTTCATTTCTATACAGTGGTTGTCGCAGTTTTGTGTTGTCGTAGTAAAATGAGAAAACACAGGAATCACAGCAAGAGCCTGTAATCCACATCATCGCTTTAATAAAGCCGCCATCACATTCACATCACTCTCGTGTTCACTTCAAACAGGCTCCTCACAGTCAGACGCATTTAACAGAGAGGAATTTTTCATTAAATTTCCCAGAATTCCTTTAAACTCTGCGAGCGAGCGCTCAAAACTAACATACCCCAGAGATTGAGACACATTCTAGTTCTAAAACAAAACAGCTCAAACCTCCTCATCTTCATCTTCAGCGGTGTGTCTCAGCAGAGAATAGAGAAACATCAGCGCTTCACAGAAGTCAAACACACTCAACCTTGTGTTTCTCAACACGGTTCAGTAGCAACAGACGGGGGGGGGACGGGGGGGGACGTGATGAATGTTTCTGACGGAGAACAGGGATATTAAAGAGAGAGAGCTCAGACACATCAGGTCGTATAACCAGACACACACACCTCACACATCACTGTCTGTACACAAGTCTTTCATCAGTGGAACACAACAGAGATATTTAGAGAAAGGTCTCGGTGGTTTTGTGTTCATGCAATGGAAGTCAATGGAGTTCAGTGTTGTTTGATGATCGACTTTTATTCCAAATATCTTTTGTGTTCTGAAGTAGAAACTCATACAGGTTTGATATGACATGATGACAGAATTCTCACTATAACCTCTCCAGATCACATCCATGACCTCTGCATTGATCATGTAATGTGTTGTGTTGTCTGTGTAGGAAAACTGTGATCCATCAGAACTATTTGAAATGGTTGATCAGCAACACGGACCCTGACTGGATTCTCTGATGATCTGTCATGTCATGAAGGGCAGATGAATGTTCCTGATAACCCCACAAAACCATAAAACATCATCAGTTTGAATGATCTTTATCAGTTTATCAGATCCTCTCTCAATAAACACACCTGCACAGATTCACAGCACAGCCTGACCTGAGCTCACACAAACACATCATCTACTAACACAACAAACCCACATCTCATGTGCAGGGGTCAAAGGTCAGCGAGAAACCCTGCCTGAACTCACTTCAGAAAGATCATCATCACATCTGATCCGCAGCAACGACTGTAAAACACAAACCTGTGTGTGTGTGATATAACCTCAAACAGTACCATATTAGCCAAAACACCGGCCTGTGTAAACACGCACGCACGCACACACAACAGAGAGAGAGTTCAGTATCTGAAAAAGTGCAGAAGAGTCAGACTGCTGACTTTGACAGTTTAACACACAGATCTTCAGCTGAAAAGCATGGAGAGTGAATAATAATCTTCGTGCGTGCGTGCGTGTTTCAGGTCTGTTATTACAGTAATCTCACGCATGTGACACACAGTGTGAAGGAAGGATTTCTTCCACAGTTCTCTCTGTGACACATATAAACTCTGGTCCATCATCATCATTACATTCCATTTAAACACAATACAAAGAATAAATAACAGCAGCCAATTACACAAAACAAACAAACATGGGGGATGTTAACCCCACTACACCCTGTTACTCCAGTCTGTGATATCTAGAGAATGGGGTTTGACTACCAGATGAATGACAATTCCTTCATATTCATGAGCTGACACACACACAGATGTTATCTGATGGTAAAGAGTAAAAAGAGTTGGTGATGGACAGAAGTGAAATGACTCGGCTGGTTGTTTAATGAATGAATGTGAGTTGAGCTGCAGATCAGACGCTGTGTGTCTCTCTGAAACATCAACACTTCATTTAAACACTCACTTAGAACATATGACCTGTTCAACACACACACAAAACCTGTACAACTGTACAACAAATGTGAACATTACTGAACAACAATACACTGCGGTCACTCGATGACATCATTCACCTCTTGTACTGACCTCAAACCAGTTTCACCAGTCAATCATTTCACCTGCAGCTCTGTGTGTGTGTGTAATTTTAAAGAATTTTGAGTGTTTCTCACACCAAATGACTGTTAACAGAAAACAAAAACAAAACTTCCCGCTAGTGCTGGGCGGTATGACCAAAAATTTATATAACAGTGTTTTTCAGATTTATACCGGTTTCCCGGTACGTGGCGGTATTTTTTTAACTGATTAAGAGTGGAAATAGTGCTGTTGATTGACTTAAAATGCCCTTTTATACTGTCATGGTGACAGTATCTCCTATAATAACTGCAAAGTTTAGACTTCTTTAACAATTGAATAGCATGCGAAGGTAACTTGCATACATAATATTTAAGCAAACAAATAGAGCACTGGGCTCGAAATGAACTTTTTTCCTTGAACTTCAAGAGTTTGAGCATCCACCAAAAAATTAATAGTTGAAAACAAAATAGTAACAATTATACCATTAAAACATGCATGTGACGTCTGTTGTGTTTTACATAGTCACAATGGCTTCATGATTTCCTGAAATCATATTTTTTAATCATAAAACAAAGGCTTAAATTAGATATGTGAGAGGAAAGCGATCGCATCACGCTGTCAATCCTCCTTACTGACACTTAACGTTATTTCTCATTAAAGCATATAGAGAAACAGTTCAAACTAAAAACACATCATATTATATGCTTATATTGAGCAGATATGAGGGGAACATGAACGTTTTTTTGAAAATGTTTGTTCTTGAGTATATTTAACATAACGTAATGCGAACTTGTAATTGCTACACTTGTGCTGCTGTTCAGCCGCGAGGTGCGCGCTCCCATTGCGACAGGAAAGAAATATGTAATGTCACCGCTCATGCGCGAGACTCACGCAAACATCAAAATGCCACCGTTTAGCGCATGTTTATATAGAAAAAATATGATAAAATAGTGCCGCGGCATAGAAGACGCATTCTGTGTGAATGGCCGGTCACAGTGCAACAGTGAAAACGGGCCCCACTGAAACAGTGTCGCGCTGCGCCGCGTTTCGCACGTTGTTTATGCGACATACACCGGTAATGCGGTATATTAAAATTCCATATCGTAACAAAAATACACACCGGCATTCGGTATGAGCCGGTATATCGCCAACACTACTTCCCGCTCATCAACGTTTGCATTATCATGATGACGAAATTAATTTGCTTTAAACTCAAAGTTTCATTCCTGGACATGTTTGTATTTGGCAGCAGAGCACACTGTACACACAAATACACTCACTAATGTCACAATGACACAACATATTCCTACCAAACAACTCAACCTGATATCAGATCTACCATAAAGACACAAGAGCTGTGTAACAATATTCAAACCAAATATCGCAATACACCACCAACGGTACATACGGCAACACTCTCATGACACACTCCAATTCTATATGAATCATTATTATTATTATACGTTAAAAGTTAAATCTGGTGTTCTTTAACATTGCTGGAGCCATGAACCCCGTGCCCACAGTAACAAAAGGCTCCAAACCCAGACATCCTCACACATACTGTTCAAAACAATAACACAGATGCAGCCTGATGACACTGTGAATGAGTGTCGTGGAATTATGGGAGTTGTCGTCTTCATCTTCACTGCAGATGGGAATCAATCCGACAAGAATCACAAAAGTTACACTGAGGATAACACAGACATGCGATGAGAAAGAACATTGTAAGTGAGCAAAAAATATATGTCACTCTTCGAGTGGTGTTGAATATTTTCATGCAAAACCTTCCCAGTTGGGACCTTAAATTGAAACACCAAAAGGTTGCTACCGTGCATGCGCAAACATTCGCAACACTTTACCAAAGTGTAAGCTTTTAAGGGTGTAAATAGTTCACTGAGTTTAGACTAAAAATTGCCTGCAGGCAACGAGATGGACGTTCAGCCCGACGTGCAAGTTATTCCAGTCGAACACAAAGAGAAGCTCGTTCACTTCTGGAAGAACCTGACGGGGTCTCTGTCTTCAAGACCGTGAGGTGTCACTTTATAATGATGTCAGAATCACATCTCTTTACTCCGAGACCATATGAGGACACTCACTTCACTTCCACCACAGCATCAGAACACACGAGTGTGTTAAAGCCGAAATGACACTGAAAGCACATGACAAAACGATATGAAAATAAAGACACAAGTTAAGTTACTCAAATCAACTGAAGCAAAGCAGCACAGCTGACAAGAAACACGTGGACAGCACGATAAAAGAGTGGCGTGTTCATAACACATATGTGCCATGACAGGACGATGTTTATAGTGTGAATGTCAGTGAGATGAGGAATTAGCAGCGAGCTAAAGTCTCTCTGATCTTACAGCTGATCTCGCGTTTAAACGTCATTCAACACGACAGCGGTGGAAACATCTGTCCTGCCCGTGACGCTCGCTGTTTTCAACCCGGTTCGCCGGTAACGTTACCGGACTCGGCGCACGCGCGTCTCAGAGCAGCTAAAGCTAGCAGCGCGCGGGGCACGAGCCAAAACCCCTCGAGCTCCCCAGGCGCGCTCAACGCAACGCATTCGGTCGGTCGAGCTCCGCGACTGAACGCGGCACACTTGTCAACACAGACATGCGCGGAAAAACAGCGCGCGACGCGCATTCCATCTCGCGGAGCCGCGGCAAGCGCAGACACGCCACAGAACCGCATTCAGCATAGATTTTTGCCACATTCGCCACGCATACAATACCAGAGCAGCGCGACGCGAGCCGTACCATTCTCTTCAGCGTTCAGACTGAGGAAAAGCTGATCCGGATCTTCTAGCCATCTATCGGCGAGGTGCTGCTCGTGAAGCCCCGGAAGGGAAGCCCGGTGACGGCGGTGATAGTCGTGTGCGTCCGCTGCGGCTTCAGCGGAAGGTGGAATTTTCATAATTGTGCGACTCTGGACTGACGTTGCGTGACGGAGTTCACTTGAGCCCGCCCCGTCAGGCGTCACATGCTCGGTGCGTCACATGACTCGAAGTATCGCGAGAGTGATTCAAAAGCGGTGCTTTCGAATGGCCCTCGCGATATTTTGTTATAGACCGATCGGTCTGCGCAGCGCCGCGTTATGCAAGCATATTGGTAGTAATTTTCTATTTTAAATAATAGGCAATGCAGTATGTAAAATGACAATGCAATTGTGTATTTAAATATACATTTTAAATAACATATGTGCAACATTAGGTGCAAAATGAAAAAAAAAAATGAAATTAATTTTCTGTCAGTGCTGATTTTCATGCACTTGCATGCCTCATATTGTAAAAAGACGTTTGGTCATGTCAAGGTCTTGTTGCTGAGCAGCAGGCGGACTGTTCTCATGCCGTTGAAGACCACTTTAACAGCATCCAGACATCCATATTGCACTGCAAGGTCCCTGAGACCCAGATTAGACTGCAGGCCCAGCATGCACTGCTGTGCTCCAACACGTAGTGTTTTAAAGGCGCAGTTCTTGAAAATCAGCGGCCACTAGCGTTGTATTATAGTTTTGCAACGAATCTCTGAGTCATTTGCCCACCCCTCCCTTTCGAATTACGACGGTGGCCGCAACAGTAAAATAGATGTCGTCTACTGAGACAGCAGATAGTAGTGATACAAGCAGGTAAGGCAATATATTAACGTAATTGATCATTTAACATGTATTCTATTGCGAAAGTTACTGTTACAATTCTATAATTAGATATATTTCTTGCGTGCTATCTAGTACACGCTGAGAGTAGTGAAGTAACTAAAGTTAGCTAATCGTAAATAGCAACGCTGTTCAAAGCGTTTGATCTGACAGCGACATAGGCAGTTAGGTGTAAGTTAGTAGACGTTTGTCTCCCCCTTTGTAAAGTCAGGAACAACCGGAGTACGTACCGCAGGGACGGAAAAACATGATTATTCAGAGGTTATATGGCCATTGGTATAAAATGCTAACGTTACCTTTTCAACAAAACAGTTGTTTGGTAAACATTGAAAAAGTGGAAACGTTGAAAATGTTGAATTATCTTACCAGTCTAGCAGAAAACAGGCAACTTCGGCGTCGCCTTGAAAACATTTGTCCTTCAACAGTGCCTTCCATCTGGTAATAGATACACCGATGTTTATCCTGGATTTCTGCCGCCGTTTGTCTCTAATTCATCTGGCAGCATCACGTTTGCGCTTCTTTGACGACGGAGATTCACGCTCTGTCGGCGCTTGTGCACAATACGCATGGTCCTCCATTTTATCCTTATCATTTTAAAACTTCTAAGACAGAACAATCAATTGCTTCAGCTAGACGACGACTACTCCTCCTCCTCTCCGTACTACGACTTACTACTTTGTGCGTCTTCAACTCAGTGATGACGCAAGCTGCGTCTAAAAACACACACGAAGACCAACATATACGAAACGCGATCTGTAGAGCTGATTGTCCGTTAGAGCTTACTGTACAAAACATGGCTGCGCAACATAACAAATTCCATGTAGATAGGCCCGCTCCCTATGTAGATACAACTGGTTTATTCTAAGGTAATAAAAACATAACTTTTCATTACGTAAGGTTTTTATACACATCTAAAGACACAGTTTTGTATGTTATATTGCATTTCTGTTAATAGATCATACAAAACATCCCGCACTGTACCTTTAATTAAGCATACTTTAAAAGTAGATTAAAGCAATAAGCCCCACTCCGCTTCGTGCCACAACGCCCTTAGCTGTTATAAAATGCACTGTAACCCACTGCTTCGCGGGGCTTATTGCTTTTATAAAACGGTTATTCCATATGCTTAGCAAGGTTTCATAAAATAAAGTAAATAAAATTTTATTTAGGCTATGTGGTGCGGTCAGCCGTTATATATTGAGGTATTTTATAACGGCTTAGAACTCCGCTCAGCCAATCAGAATCAAGGACCAGAACTGACCGTTTTATAATTACAATTATACTATGCAGTAGGTACTTATAATTATTTTATACTTTACGTACTACTTATTCATACATTTAGTTGATAAAAGTGTACTTTTACTTAGGCAACATACCTTTGTGAAGCTCATAAAAAAGATGCTTAATGTATACTTTCCTGTAAAGGTTAAACGATGTATACTAACAACACACTTAAGTAGTACATAAGTAGTACAGTTTGTAGTGAAATAACAACATTTTTTCAACAAAAATACTCCGTTTTGTTCTCACTTTGGCATTTATTTGACAATTCTATATGAATGACAGAGGAACAGTTAAATTATTCACTTCTATAGAAAGAAATATTTTAAACATTACAGTATAAAATTAAGTAAAAAGTGAAAAAGAACGAAAACCGCAGGTTGATTTAAGGCCCCTTACAGATTTATGTTGTCTTTGTCAGTTTAATGGATTCATCAGATGTGTGGAAACTGTCCTGTGTAGTTAACAGATTCCCTTCTGTTGTGTTCCTTCTCCGCCGGCGTATTCTACGTCCCCATCTAGAACAGACAGTGCGAGAGAGAGAGAGACAGCAGTTACACATCAAGCTATTCAGTCACTGACAGTGTATTCATTGGTGTGTTAATAAGAGCAGATGAGCAGGTGAGTCTTATTAACGAGGGAGGCAAGAGGAGGGAGAGCACTGAGCAGGTGAAGAATGAGAGATTAAAACATGAAGTCAAACCTGATAGTAAGGGCTTCCTGGATTCATCCAGAACCTGACGGACATACATAACACACAGAGACGTTATATCCAGTTACACACACACACACACACACACACACACTGAGGCAAGTACACAAACATGTATTCTGGGACATTATAAACAATTCACTTCACACAGGGAGTCATTACATGAAAGCGCTGTTATTTGAGAAGCTACAGCTTTTCAACACTATGGCCCGGGTTCACAGACACGGTTTAACTTAAGCCAGAATATATTTATGTCGCTTTTATAAAAATGCCTTAGAAGAATACATTACTGGTTCGCATCTTGAGACAAAACAATGGCACTGACGGCAAGTTATATTGAGTTAGGACAGGTCACATATTCATTTTAGTCTGGGACTAGCCTTAAGCCTTGTCTGTGAAACCGGTATAACTGACAACGGCAGAACCTCTGTTGAGCCAAACACAAGACGACTCACCTGGTAGATGGTACCGGCCCAGAACTGCTGGAACTCCTTCCGGACGCAGGCGAGAATGGAGCTGGTGAGAAGCGTGCAGGGAACCAGATACAGCAACGCCGGCTGTCCCATCTTAGAGACCAACATCACTGCAAACGTCACCACAAGACCCACGCAGTACGCTACACACAAAACAACACAATCTAAACTTCGCTGCAGATCCACATCAGTCAGCATGAACATGACATAAAGCTTTTGCACACTCTCGTACCAAGAGCGCAGGAGATGAAGTAGATTCTTCTGGAGTTACCCATCCACACATCAAACCTGTGACAGTACGCAACCAGCAGTCCTGCGCGCAGAACACAACAGTCAACACACACCTGTACCCAAGTGAAAACTCTGACCTACACATTATCATGAGAGAGAGAACACAATCTCACCTGGTATGATGATGTCACCGTAGCCCAATATGGAAAACTGAGTCATACACAGATTGTGAGCCAGCGCGAAGAACTGTGGGATACGCATTACTACCGGCAACTGGAAAACACACACGTTAATGTTCTCAAAATGAGTGAACAAAGGTGAACAAAACGTAAGGTTACTCACGTAACCCCGGTTCTCTGAGAACAGAGCGAGGTATCTCACTATGGGAAACGCCTCAGGTGTGATAGACTATGGAAGCACCAATTGCACCACGTCTGCCCGACGGGCGGGCCAATCACAGCTTAACATAAGAGCCCGCCTCTCTCCTATATATTCTGCTGTGATTACCTGTAACGGCATTCTAAGCACGCTCTTCCCCCGTGTAATGCGAGAAGGGAAGCTTGGTGAGATACCTCGCTCTGTTCTCAGAGAACCGGGGTTACGTGAGTAACCTTACGTTCTCTTTCAAACAATCGCTCGGTATCTCACTATGGGAATGATATGGCCCACTCCCGTAACGCATGCTTTCCAAAGCCATCGAGCAGACCTGGCGATAAAACTCAGTTCGCTGTGGAGCCAACTTTAAGAACTGCATGAGCCAAGGTTGGCGCAGTGACATCCAGACGGTAAAATCTGATAAATGTATGAGGGGAAGCCCAGCTTGCTGCCGCACAAACATCTCCTACAGAAATCCCTTTGAACAATGCCCACGATGTAGACATGCTCCGCGTGGAGTGAGCCCGTAAGTCTGACCCATAGACTTATAGGCCAATTCGATCGCCTCCACCATCCAATGGGAAAGGCGCTGTGCGCAGATCGGCTTACCCTTACATTGCAAAGCCCACGACATGAACAGCTGATCGCTCCTCCGGAACGATCGTGTCCTGTCCACGTAGCAGCGTAACGCCTGTACCGGACACAGAGTATGTATGAAGTCTACACTCCTCCTCTGAGGAAAAAGGAGGAGGGTAGAAAGCTTGCAAATCCAAAGTAGTGCAGTTATACGCAGAATCACTAACCTTGGGAACGAACGCCGGGTTAGGCAGCAGCGTAACCTTGCTGCCATCCGGACTAAAACTCAGACATGCTCTGTGAACCGACAAAGCATGTAACTCGCCGACTCGCTTAGCCGAGACTAACGCAAGAAGCAAAACCGTTTTTAAAGATAGAAGCTTAATGTGAACACTCTCCATAGGTTCAAACGGCACCTGCATTAATGCATTCAGGACCAAGGACAAATCCCACGATGGGACGAGCAGTTTTGACACTGGTCTCAAGCGCCTTGCTCCCTTCATAAAACGGCACACCAGAGGATGTCAAATTACAGACACTCCTTCGAAGCCGACGTGGCATGCTGTAATAGCGGCCAGATACACCTTAACTGTGGAAAAAGCTCTGCCATTGTTGATCAAGCCCTGCAAAAAACAGCACATCACCCACAGAGCACTGAAAAGGAATGACTCCTTTACGTGAACACCAGTCCTCGAACACTTGCCACTTCAGATCATACAATGATCGCGTTGACGGGGCTCTAGCGCTCTGTATGGTGTTTACCACCTCCAGAGGAAGCTCGAGTGCATTCAAGTTCAACCTTTCACGGGCCAGACCCAAAGATCGACCCGATCCGGGTAGGGGTGAAATATCTGCCCGCCTGCTTGTGACAGTAGGTCGCGCCGCAACGGGAGCTGCCACGGCTCTCCGTGAAGGAGCTGAACAATTTCCGCCAGCCACAAGCTCCCCGGCCAACGAGGGGCTACCAGAAGAAGAGACAACCTGTTTTCTTTTATTCTGTCCAGGGTTGGAGAAATTAGACTCAGCGGTGGGAACGCGTAAAGCAACACGTTCGGCCACGGGTGAGCTAGCGCATGCACACCCAAAGGCACATCCTCGTCCTTGAGAGAGAAATAAAGCGGACACTTTGCGTTTGCCTGCAAGGCGAAGAGATCTATGGCAGCCCTGCCGTATCTCTCCCAAATTTGATTCCCCACCTGCGGGTGAAGTACACATTCACCGTACAACGGATTTCCCCTTGAGAGGAGATCCGCGCCCACATTCAGTCGTCCCGGGACGTGTGTCGTGCGCAGCCCCCCAGACAATAAGCTTGCGGGCTAACTTGTGCAGTTGCAACGAGCGAGTTCCCCCCTGGCGGTTGATATATGCTTCCACAGTCGTATTGTCTGTCCTGACCAGGACATGAAACCCCACCAGGAATGGCAAAAAATGTCTCAGGGCAAGAAACACTGCCATTAATTCCAAGAGGTTTATGTGAAGTCTGCGAAGCTGGGGCGTCCAGCGACCGTTCACCGATCTGCCCTGAAAAACGGCTCCCCAGCCCATAAGGGATGCGTCTGTTGTCACCACTTTTCTCATGGACACCCCCCCCCAACGGAACACCCGTCCGGAATAGCGAGGGGTCTCTCCACTGATGAGAGCCTCCATGCATTGCATAGTCACCCTCACTCTGTGTGCGAGGTGCCTGCGAGGACACAAACGCTTCGCAGCAACCCACCGCTGGAATTCCCTCATTTTGAGCAAACCCAGCAGGACCACAGACAGAGCCGAAGCCATAATGCCCATAAGGCGGAGACAGGTTCTGAACGAAACAAGACTCCCTCTGCGAAAGTGGGATAGGCATTGATAAAACGCCATTATTCTCCTCTACGAGAGTATAGCGTGGTACGCTATAGAGTCTATGCGAAGACCCAAATACTCTATCTGCTGAGACGGTATCAGCCAGCTTTTGGCATAATTGATACTGAATCCCAGATTCGAAAGATGAGACGTGAGAATCTCCGTGTCCTGTTCTGCTCGCTCTTGCGAATAAGCACACATCAGATAATTATCCAGATAAGACAAAATCCTGAGACCTCTGTGTCTCAGCGGTGATAGCGCTGCATCCATACACCTGCTGAACACTCACGGAGCTAGGCTGAGCCCGAATGGAAGAGTGACAAATTCGTACACTTCGTTCTGAAAAGAGAACCTGGGATATTTTCTGTGCGGGGTAAATGCCTATATGAAAGTAAGCATCCCTGAGGTCGACCGCGGAAAACCAGTCTCCCGGGCGGATCGACTGTGCGAGAGCCCCGACTGTGAGCATCTGGAATTTGTACTTCCGTAATAAGTTAAAGTGACCTATTAGTCAGATATGGTGACCCATACCCGAAATGTGACCTCTGCTTTTAACCCATCCAGAGAGTAGTGAACACACGCACAGCAAGTGGTGAACACACGTACACCCGGAGTAAGTGCTTGTTTAGAGCACGCAGATCCAATATCGGGCGCAGGCCCCTGTCTTTCTTTGGAATTAGAAAATAACGGAATAAAAACCCTTTTGAGTTTCCCCCATCGGCCCTTTTCTCTAAGAGGGAGAATATCTCTGCTTCCAGCATCCGAGCCGAGTCCCCTTTTGCCACAGATGCTATGACCCCGTTGAAAGAAGGGGGTTTTATCGCAAACTGAAGCCTGTAGCCCTTGGTTACAGTCGTGAGGACCCAGGGATGCACTGAACACTCTTTCCAAGCCTCTTGATGAAGAGCCAGTGGGTTCTGCTGAACCGTTTCCATAGATGGAGATCTGGCGCCATCTAGTGGACAGAAAAAACCGGCCGGGATTTGTCTGGCCCATAGACTCGTTTAATTCCCGGTTCGCCGTAGTTATGTTTTTTGTGTTTCTGCGCCCTCGGCGTTCAGCCTGGATGCGACAGAATTTTTTATTTGTTTTGAACCCAGGGGCTGAACTGCTTTGTGACTGTGCACTTGAAAACTTGTGCTTGAACGTACCAGACCACACTCTCGTAGTGGCTGAGTTTTCAGCACTGGTGGTAGCGAGATTGCTGTCTGCAAAACTCTGAACCTTGTGTGTTGAGGAGAAACTGAACGGGCCTGAACACAACTTGTAAACGAACTCCCATCCGTGCTCCACATCCTCCGTTTCTTTGCGGGTGGGGGAACAGATGTGGCGGACTCGGGGGGAACATCACAGAAAACCCTAGGTGCTGTCCGTCCCCTCCAGTCGAAGGCTCTGTCCTAGGAGTCCTTCTTCTTTTTGTACGAAGATTGGCCGGACCTAGACTTCGCGGCGGCCGCCGCAAAAGACTGCTTACCCCACGGTTTAGTAGAGCTTGGAGAAGCGGGGGGGATGAGCCGTCTGCTCAGCGCTGCGGGGTTTAACGGTCCTAGGCACATTCACAAACCTCCTGTTCTGCATCGAAGGATCCGGCCGCGGGGGAGCTGGGAAACGCTGAGCTCTCTTACGTGGCAGACAGACATCAAACGCTTCTCCTTTTTTCTGGAGGTCGCATTTCTGTCTCATATCCACCACCGCTGGGCCGAACAGCCCCTTAGGATCTACCGGAGCATCGAGAATATCTATTAGAGATTTGAGAGAGATTTGGCGAGAGCCATTGTATGCCCGCAGCTCTGCACCGCACCACGCGAGGTGCGCAGATTGAGGTCGGTGATATTGCAGATTTCCTCCCAAATCCTCGGGTTTGGGTTGCCGGAGTCTAGTTGAGTGCCCAACTCCTCTAACAGTTTGGCCTGATAGGCCATCAACAACGAGGTCACATTAAGTGCTCGCACAGATAGCGCTGACGATTTGTAGATCTTCTGGTAGACGGACGCGGTGAAGCATTCCGCTTTCCCCGGGAGGGAGGGACTGGCAGATGATAGAGTGGCCTTCCTGTTTGGATGCAGGTGATGGGCCACTGATTGCTCACTGGTTGCTCAACCAAGGGCGGATTAGACAGCCCGAGCTCCTCCATCTCGCTTACATCCAGAGAAGAGTAGCCTTTGACAGGCACCCGGTGAGAGAACGGCTTGTCCCACGACCGTTTCATCTCTGCTACACATGCTGGCAGCACTGGGAACAGTTGCTTCACTGGGGGAAGGCGAGACGGGAGCCTTTTCCCATCATAAATATCCCGTTTAACCCCCGGATCCCCGGGAGTCACTGGCCACGCGATATTTAGCTTCGCTGCCGCACGTTTACAAACCTCCACTAAATCACAGTGCACCACGGTAGACGCCACTTCGCCGCTTGGCCCGCTCACGGGCCTAGACAGCTGGGCCGCCGAGAGGATAGCATCCTCCTCCTCATCGTCCGGTTCCTCTCTGAGGAGGCGAGCTAACACCTCTTCGTCCTCCTCATCCTCTCCCTCCAACTCGTCGCCCTCTAGTAGTTGATCAAAAAGTGGCGTAGGCTCGGGGAACTCAGCCTCCATAATATCTCCCCACGAGGAGAGGCCTTGCGGGGGAGACAGCTGAGTCTCTTGAGCTGGACGGATAGCAGAGAGACACGGATCAGCTCTAGAGGATGCCGCCACTCGAAGCCGCCTTTCCAAGATCCTGGCCGGCATGGCACGACAGTGAGCACAGCTTTCCGCATCCACCAGCGCAGCCTAGGCATGCTTAACACCCATGCACGCGATGCACATCGGATGGGAATATCTACCTGAGATCATGAACCCACACGCTGCCGGGCAAGAGTGGGAAGGGATGTCTTTCCCTTTCTCTGCGGTGACCTTCAACGCGGACATAACGAAGAAACAAGTAGCTCGCCTTGACGCGTTAGCTATAGTAGACCAGCTAATGAAAGCGTTAAAAGAAACAAAAAACTCAGTAACGAGTTCGGAGAATCCGCGACAGATTCCAACTGCACTGCGTTCGGCAACGTCGACCTTAACGGCACGTTTATGAACTGGAGCAGCGCAGCCAGGGTGCTGAGGAAAAATCTTCACGGGGAAGAGACAAAGAATGCCGTTACAGGTAATCACAGCAGAATATATAGGAGAGAGGCGGGCTCTTATGTTAAGCTGTGATTGGTCCGCCCGTCGGGCAGACGTGGTGCAATTGGTGCTTCCATAGTCTATCACGCCTGCGGTGTTTCCCATAGTGAGATACCGAGCGATTGTTTGAAAGAGAACACAACATGACACACACACAAACACGCGCATACACAAACACATGCACACACACACACACTCACGCACACACACACACACACACACACACACACACACACACACAGGTGAACAAAACGCAACATGACACACACACACTCTGATGCCTCCGGACACCCAATAAAACTCAATCTGTCTCTTTCATCCAGTATCACAGAAGAAACGGAAGCTGATTTCAGGATGTTGTTGGAGCAGATTTACAGAACGTGATTGTAAACATTTGTCCCCGACTAAGAATTTACATAGTCGAATCAGAATTGTCACATCTTGCCTATAGTCGACTGATAGTCGAATCAGACGTGTGCTTGTGTGCACACACACACACACACACACACACACACACACAGGTGAACAAAACAGAACATGACACACACACACTCTGATGCCTCCGGACACCCAATAAAACTCAATCTGTCTCTTTCATCCAGTATCACAGAAGAAACGGAAGCTGATTTCAGGATGTTGTTGGAGCAGATTTACAGAACGTGATTGTAAACATTTGTCCCCGACTAAGAATTTACATAGTCGAATCAGAATTGTCACATCTTGCCTATAGTCGACTGATAGTCGAATCAGACGTGTGCTTGTGTGTGTCCATGTGTGGACGACACCAGGTGGTTAAGGGTACAGCGCAACATTGATGCACCAAAAAACAATCAAACATTAATTTACAGAATTTGTTTAGAACAGAACATACCTTTATAATAAATAAATGAAATAAGCCAGAATCAAGTCACAATGTGCAAAATAAATGTGTTTAGGCAAAATGTCTGAAAAGCAGGGGAACATAATTTTGAAAACACAAGCCACAAATACTAAAATTAATTTTCCTTAAACATCACGTAACAATGCTGTGCCATACAATACTAGAACAGATCTCGCCTCAAAACTATTTTTAAAACTACTCTATAATAATGAATTCGTTTTTACAAACGGGAATACAGCACGATAATTTCCAATGAACTACCAATAAAGTGACTTTATTTACCGCATGTAAAGGAGGTACGCAATAAAGCATCTCACCATTTAAACAGTCAAAAAGTCCCTTTCACCTTTTTCCCTGCGCACTCTTTCTCTGTCCCCCTGATGCTTGCTTTCAGTTCCAAAACTCTGTGCCGTGCTTGCTATATCTGGTGATTTTGGTTATTTTACTTTATTTTTATTTTTTTCTCGTGTAGCGCAAAGTTCAGTCTAAGTAACGGACTACGTGCATTTAAAGAAAAGGTGTTAATTCATATTTAAATGCCCAAACATTCAGTAAGTGACAAATGTTTGGAAACATTCATTTGCGAGTCATCTGCGGGTGAGTGCGGAACGTGCTGCTTCTCTATACCGGTCTCACATCACAGAAGACGAGGATAGACGCGAACCTGCGCTGGGTCATAGACGGACCTCGCGCTCATATGCGCTGGGGGTTTCAGTACCCAACCCTAAAAATGACCCATTTCTTTACATCATAAATAGCGCAGTGCATGCCCATCTGTTACGCCACTGCCCATATAACCAAAATGACATGATCCCCATTGCATAACACCTCTGCGAAGATTCGACTGTGAGATTGGTAGTCGAATCAGGCTCCTCCGATCGAAGCATTGAATCGTCGACGATTCGGGGTCACCCCTAGTAAACATCTACTTACTTTCTCGTAGGACGATGAGGGGTCAGCAGGAATCTCCACCGTTTTACCACCAGACTACAAGCAGAACCAGAAGCTACGGTCAATCACTCATAAGACACACACACACACACAGATGAGATGATGTGAAGATGCTCACCCGTCCTCCCCCAGGACCAAGAGCCACCTGCACCATAATGCTCTCTCCATTCTGAAATCACACACATTATCACATGTTAAGTGTAAAGCAGCCTATCAGCAGTGACTGTGACAGGTGAGATACTCACAGGTGTGAGGAACGGTGTGATGAAGACAAAGAAGACATCATACACGAGCAGCAAACTCAGCAGAATCACGCAGATCTACAGAAAACATACAAATACACATCAAACTGACCGTTGCAGCACCGCATCCCTGAGCGTAAAACATGCGTCACCTTAAAGTTTGAGAGGGTGATGGTTTTCAGAAAGTTCAGACAGAAAGCCACACCCAACAGATCCTGAAGAATCCAGATCCACCTGCAGAGAGCACCCAGATTTATTTACCAACTGCAAACCACAGATGTTTATCTTCATGAACAAAATAATTTCTGCAGATGTCATCTGGGCGTCTGTGTTCATTTTGCACAGTTTTTCCAATCTCACATTCAGATCTGACTGATATATGCTGGTATGAAAAGTATAAAACCACAAATCACTGAATCTGAAACAGTACAGCACACAAGTGACAAATCTGTCACAAAAACACGTGTGTGTGAACCTGTCGTCATTGCGGTAAACTCCCCAGACCACAGCCAGTGTGATGCAGACAGCGGCGAGCAGGAGCGAGCGCACACACACAGTTTTCCCACTGCATGACAAACTGAAAAATAAATGACACACGATCAGTAAACAACATCTTCAGTCACAGATCCAATGAAGCAAACAGAGGGTGGAGTCTTTAAAAGAGGGGGTGTGTCTAATGATGAAGTATGTGCATGTGTGTGCGGTCACCTGAGCGTTCCAAATCCCATAGCCGTCATCAGCGAATCCAGACAGTTAAAGAGCGCCGTCGCTGATGCCAGGCAGAAGATGACGATTATGCCATAAACTACAGGACGACAGATGACATGATCACTGCATGTCTTTCTGGAGATCATTCTCACTCACACTCAATCACACACGCACACTCACTCTCACACACGCACTCACTCACACTCGCTCACTCACTCACTCTCTCACTCGCACACACGCACGCTCTCACTCACACACACTCTCACTCACTCTCTCACTCGCACACACGCACACTCTCACTCACACACACTCTCACTCACACACACTCTCACTCACACACACTCTCACTCACTCACTCACTCACTCACTCACTCACTCACTCACTCACTCACTCACTCACACACTTACTCAAAAACACACTGACTCTCTCACTCACTCACTCTCTCACTCTCTCACTCACTCGCTCACTCACTCACTCGCTCACTCACTCACTCGCTCACTCACTCACTCGCTCACTCACTCACTCACTCACTCACTCACTCACTCACTCACTCACTCACTCACTCACTCACTCACTCACTCACTCACTCACTCACTCACTCACTCACTCACTCACTCACTCACTCACTCACTCACTCACTCACACACTCACTCACACACTCACACACTCACACACTTACTCAAAAACACACTGACTCACTCTCTCTCTCACTCACTCACTCGCACACTCACTCACACTCACTCACCCTCACTCGCACCCTCACTCACTCACTCACATACACACACACTCACTCACCCTCACTCGCACCCTCACTCACTCACTCACATACACATACACACTCACTCACTCGCACACTCACTCACACTCACTCACACACTCACTCAAAAACACACTGACTCACTCACTCGCACACTCACACTCACTCACTCGCACACTCACTCACACTCACTCACTCACACACTTACTCAAAAACACACTGACTCACTCTCTCACTCACTCGCACACTCACTCGCTCGCACACTCACCCTCACTCGCACACTCACCCTCACTCACTCACTCGCACACTCACTCACCCTCACTCGCACCCTCACTCACTCACATACACACTCACTCACTCACTCAAAAACACACTGACTCACTCTCTCACTCACTCGCTCGCTCGCACACTCACTCGCACTCACTCACTCACTCACTCACACACACTTACTCAAAAACACACTGACTCACTCTCTCACTCACTCGCTCGCTCGCACACTCACTCACTCACTCACTCACTCGCACACTCACTCGCACACTCACTCGCACACTCACTCGCACACTCACTCACCCTCACTCACCCTCACTCGCACCCTCACTCACCCTCACTCGCACCCTCACTCACTCACATACACACACACACTCACTCACTCACTCACTCACTCACTCACTCACTCACTCAAAAACACACTGACTCACTCTCTCACTCACTCGCTCACTCACTCGCACACTCACTCCGCACACTCACCCTCACTCACTCGCACACTCACTCACTCGCACTCACTCACTCACACACTTACTCAAAAACACACTGACTCACTCACACACTCACTCGCACACTCACTCTCCCTCACTCGCACACTCACTCCGCACACTCACCCTCACTCACTCGCACACTCACTCACACACTTACTCAAAAACACACTGACTCACTCACTCACTCACTCACTCGCACACTCACTCGCACACTCACTCACCCTCACTCGCACCCTCACTCACATACACACACACACTCACTCAGTCGCACACTCACTCACTCAAAAACACACTGACTCACTCTCTCACTCACTCACTCGCACACTCACTCCGCACACTCACTCGCACACTCACTCTCCCTCACTCACTCGCGCACACACACACTCACACACACACTCACTCACTCGCACACTCACTCGCACTCACTCACTCACTCTCACACACACACTCACTCACTCGCACACTCACTCACTCTCACACACTCACTCGCACACACTCACTCGCACACTCACACGCACACTCACTCACTCACTCGCACACTCACTCACACTCACTCACTCGCACACTCACCCTCACTCGCACACTCACTCGACACTCACTCCTCACTCACTCTCACACTCGCACTCACTCACACTCACTCACTCACTCACTCACTCGCCCCCATCACCCCACTCACTCACTCACTCACTCACTCTCACTCACTCTCACTCACTCACTCACTCACTCACTCACTCACTCACTCACTCACTCACTCACTCACTCACTCACTCACTCACTCACTCACTCACTCACTCACTCACTCACTCACTCACTCACTCACTCACTCACTCACTCACTCACTCACTCACTCACTCACTCACTCACTCACTCACTCACTCACTCACTCACTCACTCACTCACTCACTCACTCACTCACTCACTCACTCACTCACTCACTCACTCACTCACTCACTCACTCACTCACTCACTCACTCACTCACTCACTCACTCACTCACTCACTCACTCACTCACTCACTCACTCACTCACTCACTCACTCACTCACTCACTCACTCACTCACTCACTCACTCACTCACTCACTCACTCACTCACTCACTCACTCACTCACTCACTCACTCACTCACTCACTCACTCACTCACTCACTCACTCATCACATCACTCACTCACTCACTCACTCACTCAACTCACTCACTCACTCACTCACTCACTCACTCACTCACTCACTC